>NW_028152847.1:600000-856443 GCF_951799395.1 Argentina silus | reverse complement strand
GTCGGGTTGATGGTTATGGTTAGGGTTGTGGTCAGGGTCGGGGTCGGGGTTGGGGTTAGGGAAAGGGATAGGGTCGGGGTCGGGTTGATGGTTATGGTTAGGGTTGTGGTCAGGGTCGGGGTTGGGGTTAGGGAAAGGGATAGGGTCGCGGTCGGGTTGATGGTTATGGTTAGGGTTGTGGTCAGGGTCGGGGTTGGGGTTAGGGAAAGGGATAGGGTCGGGGTCGGGTTGATGGTTAGGGTTGTGGTCAGGGTCGGGGTCGGGGTTGGGGTTAGGGAAAGGGATAGGGTCGGGGTCGGGTTGATGGTTATGGTTAGGGTTGTGGTCAGGGTCGGGGTCGGGGTTGGGGTTAGGGAAAGGGATAGGGTCGGGGTCGGGTTGATGGTTATGGTTAGGGTTGTGGTCAGGGTCGGGGTCGGGGTTGGGGTTAGGGAAAGGGATAGGGTCGGGGTCGGGTTGATGGTTATGGTTCGGGTTGTGGTCAGGGTCGGGGTCGGGGTTGGGGTTAGGGAAAGGGATAGGGTCGGGGTCGGGTTGATGGTTATGGTTAGGGTTGTGGTCAGGGTCGGGGTCGGGGTTGGGGTTAGGGAAAGGGATAGGGTCGGGGTCGGGTTGATGGTTATGGTTAGGGTTGTGGTCAGGGTCGGGGTCGGGGTTGGGGTTAGGGAAAGGGATAGGGTCGGGGTCGGGTTGATGGTTATGGTTAGGGTTGTGGTCAGGGTCGGGGTCGGGGTCGGGGTTGGGGTTAGGGAAAGGGATAGGGTCAGGGTCGGGTTGATGGTTATGGTTAGGGTTGTGGTCAGGGTCGGGGTCGGGGTTGGGGTTAGGGAAAGGGATAGGGTCGGGGTCGGGTTGATGGTTATGGTTAGGGTTGTGGTCAGGGTCGGGGTCGGGGTTGGGGTTAGGGAAAGGGATAGGGTCGGGGTCGGGTTGATGGTTATGGTTAGGGTTGTGGTCAGGGTCGGGGTCGGGGTTGGGGTTAGGGAAAGGGATAGGGTCGGGGTCGGGTTGATGGTTATGGTTAGGGTTGTGGTCAGGGTCGGGGTCGGGGTTGGGGTTAGGGAAAGGGATAGGGTCGGGGTCGGGTTGATGGTTATGGTTAGGGTTGTGGTCAGGGTCGGGGGCGGGGTTGGGGTTAGGGAAAGGGATAGGGTCGGGGTCGGGTTGATGGTTATGGTTAGGGTTGTGGTCAGGGTCGGGGTCGGGGTTGGGGTTAGGGAAAGGGATAGGGTCGGGGTCGGGTTGATGGTTATGGTTAGGGTTGTGGTCAGGGTCGGGGTCGGGGTTGGGGTTAGGGAAAGGGATAGGGTCGGGGTCGGGTTGATGGTTATGGTTAGGGTTGTGGTCAGGGTCGGGGTCGGGGTTGGGGTTAGGGAAAGGGATAGGGTCGGGGTCGGGTTGATGGTTATGGTTAGGGTTGTGGTCAGGGTCGGGGTCGGGGTCGGGGTTGGGGTTAGGGAAAGGGATAGGGTCGGGGTCGGGTTGATGGTTATGGTTAGGGTTGTGGTCAGGGTCGGGGTCGGGGTTGGGGTTAGGGAAAGGGATAGGGTCGGTGTCGGGTTGATGGTTATGGTTAGGGTTGTGGTCAGGGTCGGGGTCGGGGTTGGGGTTAGGGAAAGGGATAGGGTCGGGGTCGGGTTGATGGTTATGGTTAGGGTTGTGGTCAGGGTCGGGGTCGGGGTCGGGGTTGGGGTTAGGGAAAGGGATAGGGTCGGGGTCGGGTTGATGGTTATGGTTAGGGTTGTGGTCAGGGTCGGGGTCGGGGTTGGGGTTAGGGATAGGGTCGGGGTCGGGTTGATGGTTATGGTTAGGGTTGTGGTCAGGGTCGGGGTCGGGGTTGGGGTTAGGGAAAGGGATAGGGTCGGGGTCGGGTTGATGGTTATGGTTAGGGTTGTGGTCAGGGTCGGGGTCGGGGTTGGGGTTAGGGAAAGGGATAGGGTCGGGGTCGGGTTGATGGTTATGGTTAGGGTTGTGGTCAGGGTCGGGGTTGGGGTTAGGGAAAGGGATAGGGTCGGGGTCGGGTTGATGGTTATGGTTAGGGTTGTGGTCAGGGTCGGGGTCGGGGTTGGGGTTAGGGAAAGGGATAGGGTCGGGGTCGGGTTGATGGTTGTGGTCAGGGTCGGGGTCGGGGTTGGGGTTAGGGAAAGGGATAGGGTCGGGGTCGGGTTGATGGTTGTGGTCAAGGTCGGGGTCGGGGTTGGGGTTAGGGAAAGGGATAGGGTCGGGGTCGGGTTGATGGTTATGGTTAGGGTTGTGGTCAGGGTCGGGGTCGGGGTTGGGGTTAGGGAAAGGGATAGGGTCGGGGTCGGGTTGATGGTTATGGTTAGGGTTGTGGTCAGGGTCGGGGTCGGGGTTGGGGTTAGGGAAAGGGATAGGGTCGGGGTCGGGTTGATGGTTATGGTTAGGGTTGTGGTCAGGGTCGGGGTCGGGGTTGGGGTTAGGGAAAGGGATAGGGTCGGGGTCGGGTTGATGGTTATGGTTAGGGTTGTGGTCAGGGTCGGGGTCGGGGTTGGGGTTAGGGAAAGCGATAGGGTCGGGGTCGGGTTGATGGTTATGGTTAGGGTTGTGGTCAGGGTCGGGGTCGGGGTTGGGGTTAGGGAAAGGGATAGGGTCGGGGTCGGGTTGATGGTTATGGTTAGGGTTGTGGTCAGGGTCGGGGTCGGGGTTGGGGTTAGGGAAAGCGATAGGGTCGGGGTCGGGTTGATGGTTATGGTTAGGGTTGTGGTCAGGGTCGGGGTCGGGGTTGGGGTTAGGGAAAGGGATAGGGTCGGGGTCGGGTTGATGGTTATGGTTAGGGTTGTGGTCAGGGTCGTGGTCGGGGTTGGGGTTAGGGAAAGGGATAGGGTCGGGGTCGGGTTGATGGTTATGGTTAGGGTTGTGGTCAGGGTCGGGGTCGGGGTTGGGGTTAGGGAAAGGGATAGGGTCGGGGTCGGGTTGATGGTTATGGTTAGGGTTGTGGTCAGGGTCGGGGTTGGGGTTAGGGAAAGGGATAGGGTCGGGGTCGGGTTGATGGTTATGGTTAGGGTTGTGGTCAGGGTCGGGGTCGGGGTTGGGGTTAGGGAAAGGGATAGGGTCGGGGTCGGGTTGATGGTTATGGTTAGGGTTGTGGTCAGGGTCGGGGTTGGGGTTAGGGAAAGGGATAGGGTCGGTGTCGGGTTGATGGTTATGGTTAGGGTTGTGGTCAGGGTCGGGGTCGGGGTTGGGGTTAGGGAAAGGGATAGGGTCGGGGTCGGGTTGATGGTTATGGTTAGGGTTGTGGTCAGGGTCAGGGTCGGGGTTGGGGTTAGGGAAAGGGATAGGGTCGGGGTCGGGTTGATGGTTATGGTTAGGGTTGTGGTCAGGGTCGGGGTCGGGGTTGGGGTTAGGGAAAGGGATAGGGTCGGGGTCGGGTTGATGGTTATGGTTAGGGTTGTGGTCAGGGTCGGGGTCGGGGTTGGGGTTAGGGAAAGGGATAGGGTCGGGGTCGGGTTGATGGTTATGGTTAGGGTTGTGGTCAGGGTCGGGGTCGGGGTTGGGGTTAGGGAAAGGGATAGGGTCGGGGTCGGGTTGATGGTTATGGTTCGGGTTGTGGTCAGGGTCGGGGTCGGGGTTGGGGTTAGGGAAAGGGATAGGGTCGGGGTCGGGTTGATGGTTATGGTTAGGGTTGTGGTCAGGGTCGGGGTCGGGGTTGGGGTTAGGGAAAGGGATAGGGTCGGGGTCGGGTTGATGGTTATGGTTAGGGTTGTGGTCAGGGTCGGGGTCGGGGTTGGGGTTAGGGAAAGGGATAGGGTCGGGGTCGGGTTGATGGTTATGGTTAGGGTTGTGGTCAGGGTCGGGGTCGGGGTCGGGGTTGGGGTTAGGGAAAGGGATAGGGTCGGGGTCGGGTTGATGGTTATGGTTAGGGTTGTGGTCAGGGTCGGGGTCGGGGTTGGGGTTAGGGAAAGGGATAGGGTCGGGGTCGGGTTGATGGTTATGGTTAGGGTTGTGGTCAGGGTCGGGGTCGGGGTTGGGGTTAGGGAAAGGGATAGGGTCGGGGTCGGGTTGATGGTTATGGTTAGGGTTGTGGTCAGGGTCGGGGTCGGGGTTGGGGTTAGGGAAAGGGATAGGGTCGGGGTCGGGTTGATGGTTATGGTTAGGGTTGTGGTCAGGGTCGGGGTCGGGGTTGGGGTTAGGGAAAGGGATAGGGTCGGGGTCGGGTTGATGGTTATGGTTAGGGTTGTGGTCAGGGTCGGGGGCGGGGTTGGGGTTAGGGAAAGGGATAGGGTCGGGGTCGGGTTGATGGTTATGGTTAGGGTTGTGGTCAGGGTCGGGGTCGGGGTTGGGGTTAGGGAAAGGGATAGGGTCGGGGTCGTGTTGATGGTTATGGTTAGGGTTGTGGTCAGGGTCGGGGTCGGGGTTGGGGTTAGGGAAAGGGATAGGGTCGGGGTCGGGTTGATGGTTATGGTTAGGGTTGTGGTCAGGGTCGGGGTCGGGGTTGGGGTTAGGGAAAGGGATAGGGTCGGGGTCGGGTTGATGGTTATGGTTAGGGTTGTGGTCAGGGTCGGGGTCGGGGTTGGGGTTAGGGAAAGGGATAGGGTCGGGGTCGGGTTGATGGTTATGGTTAGGGTTGTGGTCAGGGTCGGGGTCGGGGTTGGGGTTAGGGAAAGGGATAGGGTCGGGGTCGGGTTGATGGTTATGGTTAGGGTTGTGGTCAGGGTCGGGGTCGGGGTTGGGGTTAGGGAAAGGGATAGGGTCGGGGTCGGGTTGATGGTTATGGTTAGGGTTGTGGTCAGGGTCGGGGTCGGGGTTGGGGTTAGGGAAAGGGATAGGGTCGGGGTCGGGTTGATGGTTATGGTTAGGGTTGTGGTCAGGGTCGGGGTCGGGGTTGGGGTTAGGGAAAGGGATAGGGTCGGGGTCGGGTTGATGGTTATGGTTAGGGTTGTGGTCAGGGTCGGGGTCGGGGTTGGGGTTAGGGAAAGGGATAGGGTCGGGGTCGGGTTGATGGTTATGGTTAGGGTTGTGGTCAGGGTCGGGGTCGGGGTTGGGGTTAGGGAAAGGGATAGGGTCGGGGTCGGGTTGATGGTTATGGTTAGGGTTTTGGTCAGGGTCGGCGTCGGGGTTGGGGTTAGGGAAAGGGATAGGGTCGGGGTCGGGTTGATGGTTTTGGTTAGGGTTGTGGTCAGGGTCGGGGTCGGGGTTGGGGTTAGGGAAAGGGATAGGGTCGGGGTCGGGTTGATGGTTATGGTTAGGGTTGTGGTCAGGGTCGGGGTCGGGGTTGGGGTTAGGGAAAGGGATAGGGTCGGGGTCGGGTTGATGGTTATGGTTAGGGTTGTGGTCAGGGTCGGGGTCGGGGTTGGGGTTAGGGAAAGGGATAGGGTCGGGGTCGGGTTGATGGTTATGGTTAGGGTTGTGGTCAGGGTCGGGGTCGGGGTTGGGGTTAGGGAAAGGGATAGGGTCGGGGTCGGGTTGATGGTTATGGTTAGGGTTGTGGTCAGGGTCGGGGTCGGGGTTGGGGTTAGGGAAAGGGATAGGGTCGGGGTCGGGTTGATGGTTATGGTTAGGGTTGTGGTCAGGGTCGGGGTCGGGGTTGGGGTTAGGGAAAGGGATAGGGTCGGGGTCGGGTTGATGGTTATGGTTAGGGTTGTGGTCAGGGTCGGGGTCGGGGTTGGGGTTAGGGAAAGGGATAGGGTCGGGGTCGGGTTGATGGTTATGGTTAGGGTTTTGGTCAGGGTCGGGGTCGGGGTTGGGGTTAGGGAAAGGGATAGGGTCGGGGTCGGGTTGATGGTTTTGGTTAGGGTTGTGGTCAGGGTCGGGGTCGGGGTTGGGGTTAGGGAAAGGGATAGGGTCGGGGTCGGGTTGATGGTTATGGTTAGGGTTGTGGTCAGGGTCGGGGTCGGGGTTGGGGTTAGGGAAAGGGATAGGGTCGGGGTCGGGTTGATGGTTATGGTTAGGGTTGTGGTCAGGGTCGGGGTCGGGGTTGGGGTTAGGGAAAGGGATAGGGTCGGGGTCGGGTTGATGGTTATGGTTAGGGTTGTGGTCAGGGTCGGGGTCGGGGTTGGGGTTAGGGAAAGGGATAGGGTCGGGGTCGGGTTGATGGTTATGGTTAGGGTTGTGGTCAGGGTCGGGGTCGGGGTTGGGGTTAGGGAAAGGGATAGGGTCGGGGTCGGGTTGATGGTTATGGTTAGGGTTGTGGTCAGGGTCGGGGTCGGGGTTGGGGTTAGGGATAGGGAAAGGGATAGGGTCGGGGTCGGGTTGATGGTTATGGTTAGGGTTGAAACTTGATGAAAACAGTCTCTCCCATAATAACTCACGGGCTGCTTGTGTTTTTTAGGCCTTCGCAAGCTATCGGAAGTGTGTGCGCGGCAGGAGAGACAAATCCATGTTTTCGCGAATTTTTTGCCATTTCCAGGTCGAAAAACACAAAGGCCCCAAAATGAAAGAAACGGCTGCCGCGCCAAAACTATGACTTCAAACTTGATGAAAACAGTCTCTCCCACAATAACTCAAGGGCTGCTTGTGTTTTTTAGGCCTTCGCAAGATATCGGAAGTGTGTGCGCGGCAGGAGAGACAAATCAATGTTTTCGCGACTTTTTTGCGATTTCAAGGTCGAAAAACACATAGGCCCCAAAATGAAAGAAACGGCTGGCGCGCCAAAACTATGGCTTCAAACTTGATGAAAACAGTCTCTCCCATATTAACTCACGGGCTGCTTGTGTTTTTTAGGCCTTTGCAAGCTATCGGAAGTGTGTGCGCGGCAGGAGAGACAAATCCATGTTTTCGCGCCTTTTTTGCGATTTCAAGGTCGAAAAACACACAGACCCCAAAAATAAAGAAACGGCTGTCCAGCCAAAACTGAGGCTTCAAACTTGATGAAAACAGTCTCTCCCACAATAACTCAATGGCCGCTTGTGTTTTTTAGGCCTTCGCAAGCTATCGGAAGTGTGTGCGCGGCAGGAGAGCCAAATCCATGTTTTCGCGCATTTTTTGCGATTTCAAGGTCGAAAAACACATAGGCCCCAAAATGAAAGAAACGGCTGCCGCGCCAAAACTATGGCTTCAAACTTGATGAAAACAGTCTCTCCCATATTAACTCACGGGCTGATTGTGTTTTTTAGGCCTTCGCAAGCTATCGGAAGTGTGTGCGCAGCAGGAGAGACAAATCTATGTTTTCGCGCCTGTTTTGCCATTTCCAGGTCGAAAAACACACAGACCCCAAAAATAAAGAAACGGCTGTCCAGCCAAAACTGAGGCTTCAAACTTGATGAAAACAGTCTCTCCCACAATAACTCAAGGGCCGCTTGTGTTTTTTAGGCCTTTGCAAGCTATCGGAAGTGTGTGCGCGGCAGGAGAGACAAATCCATGTTTTCGCGCCTTTTTTGCGATTTCAAGGTCGAAAAACACATAGGCCCCAAAATGAAAGAAACGGCTGGCGCGCCAAAACTATGGCTTCAAACTTGATGAAAACAGTCTCTCCCATAATAACTCACGGGCTGCTTGTGTTTTTTAGGCCTTTGCAAGCTATCGGAAGTGTGTGCGCGGCAGGAGAGACAAATCCATGTTTTCGCGCCTTTTTTGCGATTTCAAGGTCGAAAAACACATAGGCCCCAAAATGAAAGAAACGGCTGGCGCGCCAAAACTATGGCTTCAAACTTGATGAAAACAGTCTCTCCCATAATAACTCACGGGCTGCTTGTGTTTTTTAGGCCTTTGCAAGCTATCGGAAGTGTGTGCGCGGCAGGAGAGACAAATCCATGTTTTCGCGCCTTTTTTGCGATTTCAAGGTCGAAAAACACATAGGCCCCAAAATGAAAGAAACGGCTGGCGCGCCAAAACTATGGCTTCAAACTTGATGAAAACAGTCTCTCCCACAATAACTCAATGGCCGCTTGTGTTTTTTAGGCCTTCGCAAGCTATCGGAAGTGTGTGCGCGGCAGGAGAGACAAATCCATGTTTTCGCGCATTTTTTGCGATTTCAAGGTCGAAAAACACATAGGCCCCAAAATGAAAGAAACGGCTACCGCACCAAAACTATGGCTTCAAACTTGATGAAAACAGTCTCTCCCATATTAACTCACGGGCTGATTGTGTTTTTTAGGCCTTCGCAAGCTATCGGAAGTGTGTGCGCAGCAGGAGAGACAAATCTATGTTTTCGCGCCTGTTTTGCCATTTCCAGGTCGAAAAACACACAGACCCCAAAAATAAAGAAACGGCTGTCCAGCCAAAACTGAGGCTTCAAACTTGATGAAAACAGTCTCTCCCACAATAACTCAAGGGCCGCTTGTGTTTTTTAGGCCTTTGCAAGCTATCGGAAGTGTGTGCGCGGCAGTAGAGACAAATCCATGTTTTCGCGCCTTTTTTGCGATTTCAAGGTCGAAAAACACATAGGCCCCAAAATGAAAGAAACGGCTGGCGCGCCAAAACTATGGCTTCAAACTTGATGAAAACAGTCTCTCCCATAATAACTCACGGGCTGCTTGTGTTTTTTAGGCCTTTGCAAGCTATCGGAAGTGTGTGCGCGGCAGGAGAGACAAATCCATGTTTTCGCGCCTTTTTTGCGATTTCAAGGTCGAAAAACACATAGGCCCCAAAATGAAAGAAACGGCTGGCGCGCCAAAACTATGGCTTCAAACTTGATGAAAACAGTCTCTCCCATAATAACTCACGGGCTGCTTGTGTTTTTTAGGCCTTTGCAAGCTATCGGAAGTGTGTGCGCGGCAGGAGAGACAAATCCATGTTTTCGCGCCTTTTTTGCGATTTCCAGGTCGAAAAACACACAGACCCCAAAAATAAAGAAACGGCTGTCCAGCCAAAACTGAGGCTTCAAACTTGATGAAAACAGTCTCTCCCACAATAACTCAAGGGCCGCTTGTGTTTTTTAGGCCTTCGCAAGCTATCGGAAGTGTGTGCGCGGCAGGAGAGACAAATCCATGTTTTCGCGCCTTTTTTGCGATTTCAAGGTCGAAAAACACATAGGCCCCAAAATGAAAGAAACGGCTGGCGCGCCAAAACTATGGCTTCAAACTTGATGAAAACAGTCTCTCCCATAATAACTCACGGGCTGCTTGTGTTTTTTAGGCCTTTGCAAGCTATCGGAAGTGTGTGCGCGGCAGGAGATACAAATCCATGTTTTCGCGCCTTTTTTGCGATTTCAAGGTCGAAAAACACATAGGCCCCAAAATGAAAGAAACGGCTGCCGCGCCAAAACTATGGCTTCAAACTTGATGAAAACAGTCTTTCCCATATTAACTCACGGGCTGATTGTGTTTTTTAGGCCTTCGCAAGCTATCGGAAGTGTGTGCGCAGCAGGAGAGAAAAATCTATGTTTTCGCGCCTTTTTTGCCATTTCCAGGTCGAAAAACACACAGACCCCAAAAATAAAGAAACGGCTGTCCAGCCAAAACTGAGGCTTCAAACTTGATGAAAACAGTCTCTCCCATATTAACTCACGGGCTGATTGTGTTTTTTAGGCCTTCGCAAGCTATCGGAAGTGTGTGCGCAGCAGGAGAGACAAATCTATGTTTTCGCGCCTGTTTTGCCATTTCCAGGTCGAAAAACACACAGACCCCAAAAATAAAGAAACGGCTGTCCAGCCAAAACTGAGGCTTCAAACTTGATGAAAACAGTCTCTCCCACAATAACTCAAGGGCCGCTTGTGTTTTTTAGGCCTTCGCAAGCTATCGGAAGTGTGTGCGCGGCAGGAGAGACAAATCCATGTTTTCGCGCATTTTTTGCGATTTCAAGGTCGAAAAACACATAGGCCCCAAAATGAAAGAAACGGCTGCCGCGCCAATACTATGGCTTCAAACTTGATGAAAACAGTCTCTCCCATAATAACTCACGGGCTGCTTGTGTTTTTTAGGCCTTTGCAAGCTATCGGAAGTGTGTGCGCGGCAGGAGATACAAATCCATGTTTTCGCGCCTTTTTTGCGATTTCAAGGTCGAAAAACACATAGGCCCCAAAATGAAAGAAACGGCTGCCGCGCCAAAACTATGGCTTCAAACTTGATGAAAACAGTCTCTCCCATATTAACTCACGGGCTGATTGTGTTTTTTAGGCCTTCGCAAGCTATCGGAAGTGTGTGCGCAGCAGGAGAGAAAAATCTATGTTTTCGCGCCTTTTTTGCCATTTCCAGGTCGAAAAACACACAGACCCCAAAAATAAAGAAACGGCTGTCCAGCCAAAACTGAGGCTTCAAACTTGATGAAAACAGTCTCTCCCATAATAACTCACGGGCTGCTTGTGTTTTTTAGGCCTTTGCAAGCTATCGGAAGTGTGTGCGCGGCAGGAGAGACAAATCCATGTTTTCGCGCCTTTTTTGCGATTTCAAGGTCGAAAAACACATAGGCCCCAAAATGAAAGAAACGGCTGGCGCGCCAAAACTATGGCTTCAAACTTGATGAAAACAGTCTCTCCCATAATAACTGACGGGCTGCTTGTGTTTTTTAGGCCTTCGCAAGCTATCGGAAGTGTGTGCGCGGCAGGAGAGACAAATCCATGTTTTCGCGCCTTTTTTGCGATTTCAAGGTCGAAAAACACATAGGCCCCAAAATGAAAGAAACGGCTGGCGCGCCAAAACTATGGCTTCAAACTTGATGAAAACAGTCTCTCCCATAATAACTCACGGGCTGCTTGTGTTTTTTAGGCCTTTGCAAGCTATCGGAAGTGTGTGCGCGGCAGGAGAGACAAATCCATGTTTTCGCGCCTTTTTTGCGATTTCAAGGTCGAAAAACACATAGGCCCCAAAATGAAAGAAACGGCTGGCACGCCAAAACTATGGCTTCAAACTTGATGAAAACAGTCTCTCCCATAATAACTCACGGACTGCTTGTGTTTTTTAGGCCTTTGCAAGCTATCGGAAGTGTGTGCGCGGCAGGAGAGACAAATCCATGTTTTCGCGCCTTTTTTGCGATTTCCAGGTCGAAAAACACACAGACCCCAAAAATAAAGAAACGGCTGTCCAGCCAAAACTGAGGCTTCAAACTTGATGAAAACAGTCTCTCCCACAATAACTCAAGGGCCGCTTGTGTTTTTTAGGCCTTCGCAAGCTATCGGAAGTGTGTGCGCGGCAGGAGAGACAAATCCATGTTTTCGCGCATTTTTTGCGATTTCAAGGTCGAAAAACACATAGGCCCCAAAATGAAAGAAACGGCTGCCGCGCCAAAACTATGGCTTCAAACTTGATGAAAACAGTCTCTCCCATAATAACTCACAGGCTGCTTGTGTTTTTTAGGCCTTTGCAAGCTATCGGAAGTGTGTGCGCGGCAGGAGAGACAAATCCATGTTTTCGCGCCTTTTTTGCGATTTCAAGGTCGAAAAACACATAGGCCCCAAAATGAAAGAAACGGCTGGCGCGCCAAAACTATGGCTTCAAACTTGATGAAAACAGTCTCTCCCACAATAACTCAATGGCCGCTTGTGTTTTTTAGGCCTTCGCAAGCTATCGGAAGTGTGTGCGCGGCAGGAGAGACAAATCCATGTTTTCGCGCATTTTTTGCGATTTCAAGGTCGAAAAACACATAGGCCCCAAAATGAAAGAAACGGCTACCGCACCAAAACTATGGCTTCAAACTTGATGAAAACAGTCTCTCCCATATTAACTCACGGGCTGATTGTGTTTTTTAGGCCTTCGCAAGCTATCGGAAGTGTGTGCGCAGCAGGAGAGACAAATCTATGTTTTCGCGCCTGTTTTGCCATTTCCAGGTCGAAAAACACACAGACCCCAAAAATAAAGAAACGGCTGTCCAGCCAAAACTGAGGCTTCAAACTTGATGAAAACAGTCTCTCCCACAATAACTCAAGGGCCGCTTGTGTTTTTTAGGCCTTTGCAAGCTATCGGAAGTGTGTGCGCGGCAGTAGAGACAAATCCATGTTTTCGCGCCTTTTTTGCGATTTCAAGGTCGAAAAACACATAGGCCCCAAAATGAAAGAAACGGCTGGCGCGCCAAAACTATGGCTTCAAACTTGATGAAAACAGTCTCTCCCATAATAACTCACGGGCTGCTTGTGTTTTTTAGGCCTTTGCAAGCTATCGGAAGTGTGTGCGCGGCAGGAGATACAAATCCATGTTTTCGCGCCTTTTTTGCGATTTCAAGGTCGAAAAACACATAGGCCCCAAAATGAAAGAAACGGCTGCCGCGCCAAAACTATGGCTTCAAACTTGATGAAAACAGTCTTTCCCATATTAACTCACGGGCTGATTGTGTTTTTTAGGCCTTCGCAAGCTATCGGAAGTGTGTGCGCAGCAGGAGAGAAAAATCTATGTTTTCGCGCCTTTTTTGCCATTTCCAGGTCGAAAAACACACAGACCCCAAAAATAAAGAAACGGCTGTCCAGCCAAAACTGAGGCTTCAAACTTGATGAAAACAGTCTCTCCCATAATAACTCACGGGCTGCTTGTGTTTTTTAGGCCTTTGCAAGCTATCGGAAGTGTGTGCGCGGCAGGAGAGACAAATCCATGTTTTCGCGCCTTTTTTGCGATTTCAAGGTCGAAAAACACATAGGCCCCAAAATGAAAGAAACGGCTGCCGCGCCAAAACTATGGCTTCAAACTTGATGAAAACAGTCTCTCCCATATTAACTCACGGGCTGATTGTGTTTTTTAGGCCTTCGCAAGCTATCGGAAGTGTGTGCGCAGCAGGAGAGACAAATCTATGTTTTCGCGCCTGTTTTGCCATTTCCAGGTCGAAAAACACACAGACCCCAAAAATAAAGAAACGGCTGTCCAGCCAAAACTGAGGCTTCAAACTTGATGAAAACAGTCTCTCCCACAATAACTCAAGGGCCGCTTGTGTTTTTTAGGCCTTCGCAAGCTATCGGAAGTGTGTGCGCGGCAGGAGAGACAAATCCATGTTTTCGCGCATTTTTTGCGATTTCAAGGTCGAAAAACACATAGGCCCCAAAATGAAAGAAACGGCTGCCGCGCCAAAACTATGGCTTCAAACTTGATGAAAACAGTCTCTCCCATAATAACTCACGGGCTGCTTGTGTTTTTTAGGCCTTTGCAAGCTATCGGAAGTGTGTGCGCGGCAGGAGAGACAAATCCATGTTTTCGCGCCTTTTTTCGATTTCAAGGTCGAAAAACACATAGGCCCCAAAATGAAAGAAACGGCTGGCGCGCCAAAACTATGGCTTCAAACTTGATGAAAACAGTCTCTCCCATATTAACTCACGGGCTGATTGTGTTTTTTAGGCCTTCGCAAGCTATCGGAAGTGTGTGCGCAGCAGGAGAGACAAATCTATGTTTTCGCGCCTTTTTTTCATTTCCAGGTCGAAAAACACACAGAACCCAAAAATAAAGAAACGGCTGTCCAGCCAAAACTGAGGCTTCAAACTTGATGAAAACAGTCTCTCCCACAATAACTCAAGGGCTGCTTGTGTTTTTTAGGCTTTTGCAAGCTATCGGAAGTGTGTGCGCGGCAGGAGAGACAAATCCATGTTTTCGCGCCTTTTTTGCGATTTCAAGGTCGAAAAACACATAGGCCCCAAAATGAAAGAAACGGATGGCGCGCCAAAACTATGGCTTCAAACTTGATGAAAACAGTCTCTCCCATAATAACTCACGGGCTGCTTGTGTTTTTTAGGCCTTTGCAAGCTATCGGAAGTGTGTGCGCGGCAGGAGAGACAAATCCATGTTTTCGCGCCTTTTTTGCGATTTCAAGGTCGAAAAACACATAGGCCCCAAAATGAAAGAAACGGCTGGCGTGCCAAAACTATGGCTTCAAAATTGATGAAAACAGTCTCTCCCATAATAACTCACGGGCTGCTTGTGTTTTTTAGGCCTTTGCAAGCTATCGGAAGTGTGTGCGCGGCAGGAGAGACAAATCCATGTTTTCGCGCCTTTTTTGCGATTTCCAGGTCGAAAAACACACAGACCCCAAAAATAAAGAAACGGCTGTCCAGCCAAAACTATGGCTTCAAACTTGATGAAAACAGTCTCTCCCATAATAACTCACAGGCTGCTTGTGTTTTTTAGGCCTTTGCAAGCTATCGGAAGTGTGTGCGCGGCAGGAGAGACAAATCCATGTTTTCACGCCTTTTTTGCGATTTCAAGGTCGAAAAACACATAGGCCCCAAAATGAAAGAAACGGCTGGCGCGCCAAAACTATGGCTTCAAACTTGATGAAAACAGTCTCTCCCATATTAACTCACGGGCTGATTGTGTTTTTTAGGCCTTCGCAAGCTATCGGAAGTGTGTGCGCAGCAGGAGAGACAAATCTATGTTTTCGCGCCTTTTTTGCCATTTCCAGGTCGAAAAACACACAGAACCCAAAAATAAAGAAACGGCTGTCCAGCCAAAACTGAGGCTTCAAACTTGATGAAAACAGTCTCTCCCACAATAACTCAAGGGCCGCTTGTGTTTTTTAGGCCTTCGCAAGCTATCAGAAGTGTGTGCGCGGCAGGAGAGACAAATCCATGTTTTTGCGCATTTTTTGCGATTTCAAGGTCGAAAAACACATAGGCCCCAAAATGAAAGAAACGGCTGCCGCGCCAAAACTATGGCTTCAAACTTGATGAAAACAGTCTCTCCCATATTAACTCACGGGCTGATTGTGTTTTTTAGGCCTTCGCAAGCTATCGGAAGTGTGTGCGCAGCAGGAGAGACAAATCTATGTTTTCGCGCCTTTTTTGCCATTTCCAGGTCGAAAAACACACAGAACCCAAAAATAAAGCAACGGCTGTCCAGCCAAAACTGAGGCTTCAAACTTGATGACAACAGTCTCTCCCACAATAACTCAAGGGCCGCTTGTGTTTTTTAGGCCTTTGCAAGCTATCGGAAGTGTGTGCGCGGCAGGAGAGACAAATCCATGTTTTCGCGCCTTTTTTGCGATTTCAAGGTCGAAAAACACATAGGCCCCAAAATGAAAGAAACGGCTGCCGCGCCAAAACTATGGCTTCAAACTTGATGAAAACAGTCTCTCCCATAATAACTCACGGGCTGCTTGTGTTTTTTAGGCCTTTGCAAGCTATCGGAAGTGTGTGCGCGGCAGGAGAGACAAATCCATGTTTTCGCGCCTTTTTTGCGATTTCAAGGTCGAAAAACACATAGGCCCCAAAATGAAAGAAACGGCTGGGGCGCCAAAACTATGGCTTGAAACTTGATGAAAACAGTCTCTCCCATAATAACTCAAGGGCTGCTTGTGTTTTTTAGGCCTTTGCAAGCTATCGGAAGTTTTGCGCGGCAGGAGAGACAAATCCATGTTTTCGCGCCTTTTTTGCGATTTCAAGGTCGAAAAACACATAGGCCCCAAAATGAAAGAAACGGCTGCCGCGCCAAAACTATGGCTTCAAACTTGATGAAAACAGTCTCTCCCATAATAACTCACGGGCTGCTTGTGTTTTTTAGGCCTTTGCAAGCTATCGGAAGTGTGTGCGCGGCAGGAGAGACAAATCCATGTTTTCGCGCATTTTTTGCGATTTCAAGGTCGAAAAACACATAGGCCCCAAAATGAAAGAAACGGCTGCCGCGCCAAAACTATGGCTTCAAACTTGATGAAAACAGTCTCTCCCATAATAACTCACGGGCTGCTTGTGTTTTTTAGGCCTTTGCAAGCTATCGGAAGTGTGTGCGCGGCAGGAGAGACAAATCCATGTTTTCGCGCCTTTTTTGCGATTTCAAGGTCGAAAAACACATAGGCCCCAAAATGAAAGAAACGGCTGGCGTGCCAAAACTATGGCTTCAAAATTGATGAAAACAGTCTCTCCCATAATAACTCACGGGCTGCTTGTGTTTTTTAGGCCTTTGCAAGCTATCGGAAGTGTGTGCGCGGCAGGAGAGACAAATCCATGTTTTCGCGCCTTTTTTGCGATTTCCAGGTCGAAAAACACACAGACCCCAAAAATAAAGAAACGGCTGTCCAGCCAAAACTGAGGCTTCAAACTTGATGAAAACAGTCTCTCCCACAATAACTCAAGGGCCGCTTGTGTTTTTTAGGCCTTCGCAAGCTATCAGAAGTGTGTGCGCGGCAGGAGAGACAAATCCATGTTTTTGCGCATTTTTTGCGATTTCAAGGTCGAAAAACACATAGGCCCCAAAATGAAAGAAACGGCTGCCGCGCCAAAACTATGGCTTCAAACTTGATGAAAACAGTCTCTCCCATATTAACTCACGGGCTGATTGTGTTTTTTAGGCCTTCGCAAGCTATCGGAAGTGTGTGCGCAGCAGGAGAGACAAATCTATGTTTTCGCGCCTTTTTTGCCATTTCCAGGTCGAAAAACACACAGAACCCAAAAATAAAGCAACGGCTGTCCAGCCAAAACTGAGGCTTCAAACTTGATGACAACAGTCTCTCCCACAATAACTCAAGGGCCGCTTGTGTTTTTTAGGCCTTTGCAAGCTATCGGAAGTGTGTGCGCGGCAGGAGAGACAAATCCATGTTTTCGCGCCTTTTTTGCGATTTCAAGGTCGAAAAACACATAGGCCCCAAAATGAAAGAAACGGCTGCCGCGCCAAAACTATGGCTTCAAACTTGATGAAAACAGTCTCTCCCATAATAACTCACGGGCTGCTTGTGTTTTTTAGGCCTTTGCAAGCTATCGGAAGTGTGTGCGCGGCAGGAGAGACAAATCCATGTTTTCGCGCCTTTTTTGCGATTTCAAGGTCGAAAAACACATAGGCCCCAAAATGAAAGAAACGGCTGGGGCGCCAAAACTATGGCTTGAAACTTGATGAAAACAGTCTCTCCCATAATAACTCAAGGGCTGCTTGTGTTTTTTAGGCCTTTGCAAGCTATCGGAAGTTTTGCGCGGCAGGAGAGACAAATCCATGTTTTCGCGCCTTTTTTGCGATTTCAAGGTCGAAAAACACATAGGCCCCAAAATGAAAGAAACGGCTGCCGCGCCAAAACTATGGCTTGAAACTTGATGAAAACAGTCTCTCCCATAATAACTCAAGGGCTGCTTGTGTTTTTTAGGCCTTTGCAAGCTATCGGAAGTTTTGCGCGGCAGGAGAGACAAATCCATGTTTTCGCGCCTTTTTTGCGATTTCAAGGTCGAAAAACACATAGGCCCCAAAATGAAAGAAACGGCTGCCGCGCCAAAACTATGGCTTCAAACTTGATGAAAACAGTCTCTCCCATAATAACTCACGGGCTGCTTGTGTTTTTTAGGCCTTTGCAAGCTATCGGAAGTGTGTGCGCGGCAGGAGAGACAAATCCATGTTTTCGCGCATTTTTTGCGATTTCAAGGTTGAAAAACACATAGGCCCCAAAATGAAAGAAACGGCTGCCGCGCCAAAACTATGGCTTCAAACTTGATGAAAACAGTCTCTCCCATAATAACTCACGGGCTGCTTCTGTTTTTTAGGCCTTTGCAAGCTATCGGAAGTGTGTGCGCGGCAGGAGAGACAAATCCATGTTTTCGCGCCTTTTTTGCGATTTCAAGGTCGAAAAACACATAGGCCCCAAAATGAAAGAAACGGCTGGCGTGCCAAAACTATGGCTTCAAAATTGATGAAAACAGTCTCTCCCATAATAACTCACGGGCTGCTTGTGTTTTTTAGGCCTTTGCAAGCTATCGGAAGTGTGTGCGCGGCAGGAGAGACAAATCCATGTTTTCGCGCCTTTTTTGCGATTTCCAGGTCGAAAAACACACAGACCCCAAAAATAAAGAAACGGCTGTCCAGCCAAAACTGAGGCTTCAAACTTGATGAAAACAGTCTCTCCCACAATAACTCAAGGGCCGCTTGTGTTTTTTAGGCCTTCGCAAGCTATCAGAAGTGTGTGCGCGGCAGGAGAGACAAATCCATGTTTTTTTGCATTTTTTGCGATTTCAAGGTCGAAAAACACATAGGCCCCAAAATGAAAGAAACGGCTGCCGCGCCAAAACTATGGCTTCAAACTTGATGAAAACAGTCTCTCCCATATTAACTCACGGGCTGATTGTGTTTTTTAGGCCTTCGCAAGCTATCGGAAGTGTGTGCGCAGCAGGAGAGACAAATCTATGTTTTCGCGCCTTTTTTGCCATTTCCAGGTCGAAAAACACACAGAACCCAAAAATAAAGCAACGGCTGTCCAGCCAAAACTGAGGCTTCAAACTTGATGACAACAGTCTCTCCCACAATAACTCAAGGGCCGCTTGTGTTTTTTAGGCCTTTGCAAGCTATCGGAAGTGTGTGCGCGGCAGGAGAGACAAATCCATGTTTTCGCGCCTTTTTTGCGATTTCAAGGTCGAAAAACACATAGGCCCCAAAATGAAAGAAACGGCTGCCGCGCCAAAACTATGGCTTCAAACTTGATGAAAACAGTCTCTCCCATAATAACTCACGGGCTGCTTGTGTTTTTTAGGCCTTTGCAAGCTATCGGAAGTGTGTGCGCGGCAGGAGAGACAAATCCATGTTTTCGCGCCTTTTTTGCGATTTCAAGGTCGAAAAACACATAGGCCCCAAAATGAAAGAAACGGCTGGGGCGCCAAAACTATGGCTTGAAACTTGATGAAAACAGTCTCTCCCATAATAACTCAAGGGCTGCTTGTGTTTTTTAGGCCTTTGCAAGCTATCGGAAGTTTTGCGCGGCAGGAGAGACAAATCCATGTTTTCGCGCCTTTTTTGCGATTTCAAGGTCGAAAAACACATAGGCCCCAAAATGAAAGAAACGGCTGCCGCGCCAAAACTATGGCTTGAAACTTGATGAAAACAGTCTCTCCCATAATAACTCAAGGGCTGCTTGTGTTTTTTAGGCCTTTGCAAGCTATCGGAAGTTTTGCGCGGCAGGAGAGACAAATCCATGTTTTCGCGCCTTTTTTGCGATTTCAAGGTCGAAAAACACATAGGCCCCAAAATGAAAGAAACGGCTGCCGCGCCAAAACTATGGCTTCAAACTTGATGAAAACAGTCTCTCCCATAATAACTCACGGGCTGCTTGTGTTTTTTAGGCCTTTGCAAGCTATCGGAAGTGTGTGCGCGGCAGGAGAGACAAATCCATGTTTTCGCGCATTTTTTGCGATTTCAAGGTCGAAAAACACATAGGCCCCAAAATGAAAGAAACGGCTGCCGCGCCAAAACTATGGCTTCAAACTTGATGAAAACAGTCTCTCCCATAATAACTCACGGGCTGCTTCTGTTTTTTAGGCCTTTGCAAGCTATCGGAAGTGTGTGCGCGGCAGGAGAGACAAATCCATGTTTTCGCGCCTTTTTTGCGATTTCAAGGTCGAAAAACACATAGGCCCCAAAATGAAAGAAACGGCTGGCGTGCCAAAACTATGGCTTCAAAATTGATGAAAACAGTCTCTCCCATAATAACTCACGGGCTGCTTGTGTTTTTTAGGCCTTTGCAAGCTATCGGAAGTGTGTGCGCGGCAGGAGAGACAAATCCATGTTTTCGCGCCTTTTTTGCGATTTCCAGGTCGAAAAACACACAGACCCCAAAAATAAAGAAACGGCTGTCAAGCTAAAACTGAGGCTTCAAACTTGATGAAAACAGTCTCTCCCACAATAACTCAAGGGCCGCTTGTGTTTTTTAGGCCTTCGCAAGCTATCAGAAGTGTGTGCGCGGCAGGAGAGACAAATCCATGTTTTTGCGCATTTTTTGCGATTTCAAGGTCGAAAAACACATAGGCCCCAAAATGAAAGAAACGGCTGCCGCGCCAAAACTATGGCTTCAAACTTGATGAAAACAGTCTCTCCCATATTAACTCACGGGCTGATTGTGTTTTTTAGGCCTTCGCAAGCTATCGGAAGTGTGTGCGCAGCAGGAGAGACAAATCTATGTTTTCGCGCCTTTTTTGCCATTTCCAGGTCGAAAAACACACAGAACCCAAAAATAAAGCAACGGCTGTCCAGCCAAAACTGAGGCTTCAAACTTGATGACAACAGTCTCTCCCACAATAACTCAAGGGCCGCTTGTGTTTTTTAGGCCTTTGCAAGCTATCGGAAGTGTGTGCGCGGCAGGAGAGACAAATCCATGTTTTCGCGCCTTTTTTGCGATTTCAAGGTCGAAAAACACATAGGCCCCAAAATGAAAGAAACGGCTGCCGCGCCAAAACTATGGCTTCAAACTTGATGAAAACAGTCTCTCCCATAATAACTCACGGGCTGCTTGTGTTTTTTAGGCCTTTGCAAGCTATCGGAAGTGTGTGCGCGGCAGGAGAGACAAATCCATGTTTTCGCGCCTTTTTTGCGATTTCAAGGTCGAAAAACACATAGGCCCCAAAATGAAAGAAACGGCTGGGGCGCCAAAACTATGGCTTGAAACTTGATGAAAACAGTCTCTCCCATAATAACTCAAGGGCTGCTTGTGTTTTTTAGGCCTTTGCAAGCTATCGGAAGTTTTGCGCGGCAGGAGAGACAAATCCATGTTTTCGCGCCTTTTTTGCGATTTCAAGGTCGAAAAACACATAGGCCCCAAAATGAAAGAAACGGCTGCCGCGCCAAAACTATGGCTTCAAACTTGATGAAAACAGTCTCTCCCATAATAACTCACGGGCTGCTTGTGTTTTTTAGGCCTTTGCAAGCTATCGGAAGTGTGTGCGCGGCAGGAGAGACAAATCCATGTTTTCGCGCATTTTTTGCGATTTCAAGGTCGAAAAACACATAGGCCCCAAAATGAAAGAAACGGCTGCCGCGCCAAAACTATGGCTTCAAACTTGATGAAAACAGTCTCTCCCATAATAACTCACGGGCTGCTTGTGTTTTTTAGGCCTTTGCAAGCTATCGGAAGTGTGTGCGCGGCAGGAGAGACAAATCCATGTTTTCGCGCCTTTTTTGCGATTTCAAGGTCGAAAAACACATAGGCCCCAAAATGAAAGAAACGGCTGGCGTGCCAAAACTATGGCTTCAAAATTGATGAAAACAGTCTCTCCCATAATAACTCACGGGCTGCTTGTGTTTTTTAGGCCTTTGCAAGCTATCGGAAGTGTGTGCGCGGCAGGAGAGACAAATCCATGTTTTCGCGCCTTTTTTGCGATTTCCAGGTCGAAAAACACACAGACCCCAAAAATAAAGAAACGGCTGTCCAGCCAAAACTATGGCTTCAAACTTGATGAAAACAGTCTCTCCCATAATAACTCACAGGCTGCTTGTGTTTTTTAGGCCTTTGCAAGCTATCGGAAGTGTGTGCGCGGCAGGAGAGACAAATCCATGTTTTCACGCCTTTTTTGCGATTTCAAGGTCGAAAAACACATAGGCCCCAAAATGAAAGAAACGGCTGCCGCGCCAAAACTATGGCTTCAAACTTGATGAAAACAGTCTCTCCCATAATAACTCACGGGCTGCTTGTGTTTTTTAGGCCTTTGCAAGCTATCGGAAGTGTGTGCGCGGCAGGAGAGACAAATCCATGTTTTTGCGCCTTTTTTGCGATTTCAAGGTCGAAAAACACATAGGCCCCAAAATGAAAGAAACGGCTGGGGCGCCAAAACTATGGCTTGAAACTTGATGAAAACAGTCTCTCCCATAATAACTCAAGGGCTGCTTGTGTTTTTTAGGCCTTTGCAAGCTATCGGAAGTTTTGCGCGGCAGGAGAGACAAATCCATGTTTTCGCGCCTTTTTTGCGATTTCAAGGTCGAAAAACACATAGGCCCCAAAATGAAAGAAACGGCTGCCGCGCCAAAACTATGGCTTCAAACTTGATGAAAACAGTCTCTCCCATAATAACTCACTGGCTGCTTGTGTTTTTTAGGCCTTTGCAAGCTATCGGAAGTGTGTGCGCGGCAGGAGAGACAAATCCATGTTTTCGCGCATTTTTTGCGATTTCAAGGTCGAAAAACACATAGGCCCCAAAATGAAAGAAACGGCTGCCGCGCCAAAACTATGGCTTCAAACTTGATGAAAACAGTCTCTCCCATAATAACTCACGGGCTGCTTGTGTTTTTTAGGCCTTTGCAAGCTATCGGAAGTGTGTGCGCGGCAGGAGAGACAAATCCATGTTTTCGCGCCTTTTTTGCGATTTCAAGGTCGAAAAACACATAGGCCCCAAAATGAAAGAAACGGCTGGCGTGCCAAAACTATGGCTTCAAAATTGATGAAAACAGTCTCTCCCATAATAACTCACGGGCTGCTTGTGTTTTTTAGGCCTTTGCAAGCTATCGGAAGTGTGTGCGCGGCAGGAGAGACAAATCCATGTTTTCGCGCCTTTTTTGCGATTTCCAGGTCGAAAAACACACAGACCCCAAAAATAAAGAAACGGCTGTCCAGCCAAAACTATGGCTTCAAACTTGATGAAAACAGTCTCTCCCATAATAACTCACGGGCTGATTGTGTTTTTTAGGCCTTCGCAAGCTATCGGAAGTGTGTGCGCAGCAGGAGAGACAAATCTATGTTTTCGCGCCTTTTTTGCCATTTCCAGGTCGAAAAACACACAGAACCCAAAAATAAAGCAACGGCTGTCCAGCCAAAACTGAGGCTTCAAACTTGATGACAACAGTCTCTCCCACAATAACTCAAGGGCCGCTTGTGTTTTTTAGGCCTTTGCAAGCTATCGGAAGTGTGTGCGCGGCAGGAGAGACAAATCCATGTTTTCGCGCCTTTTTTGCGATTTCAAGGTCGAAAAACACATAGGCCCCAAAATGAAAGAAACGGCTGCCGCGCCAAAACTATGGCTTCAAACTTGATGAAAACAGTCTCTCCCATAATAACTCACGGGCTGCTTGTGTTTTTTAGGCCTTTGCAAGCTATCGGAAGTGTGTGCGCGGCAGGAGAGACAAATCCATGTTTTCGCGCCTTTTTTGCGATTTCAAGGTCGAAAAACACATAGGCCCCAAAATGAAAGAAACGGCTGGGGCGCCAAAACTATGGCTTGAAACTTGATGAAAACAGTCTCTCCCATAATAACTCACGGGCTGCTTGTGTTTTTTAGGCCTTTGCAAGCTATCGGAAGTTTTGCGCGGCAGGAGAGACAAATCCATGTTTTCGCGCCTTTTTTGCGATTTCAAGGTCGAAAAACACATAGGCCCCAAAATGAAAGAAACGGCTGCCGCGCCAAAACTATGGCTTCAAACTTGATGAAAACAGTCTCTCCCATAATAACTCACGGGCTGCTTGTGTTTTTTAGGCCTTTGCAAGCTATCGGAAGTGTGTGCGCGGCAGGAGAGACAAATCCATGTTTTCGCGCATTTTTTGCGATTTCAAGGTCGAAAAACACATAGGCCCCAAAATGAAAGAAACGGCTGCCGCGCCAAAACTATGGCTTCAAACTTGATGAAAACAGTCTCTCCCATAATAACTCACGGGCTGCTTGTGTTTTTTAGGCCTTTGCAAGCTATCGGAAGTGTGTGCGCGGCAGGAGAGACAAATCCATGTTTTCGCGCCTTTTTTGCGATTTCAAGGTCGAAAAACACATAGGCCCCAAAATGAAAGAAACGGCTGGCGTGCCAAAACTATGGCTTCAAAATTGATGAAAACAGTCTCTCCCATAATAACTCACGGGCTGCTTGTGTTTTTTAGGCCTTTGCAAGCTATCGGAAGTGTGTGCGCGGCAGGAGAGACAAATCCATGTTTTCGCGCCTTTTTTGCGATTTCCAGGTCGAAAAACACACAGACCCCAAAAATAAAGAAACGGCTGTCCAGCCAAAACTATGGCTTCAAACTTGATGAAAACAGTCTCTCCCATAATAACTCACAGGCTGCTTGTGTTTTTTAGGCCTTTGCAAGCTATCGGAAGTGTGTGCGCGGCAGGAGAGACAAATCCATGTTTTCACGCCTTTTTTGCGATTTCAAGGTCGAAAAACACATAGGCCCCAAAATGAAAGAAACGGCTGGCGCGCCAAAACTATGGCTTCAAACTTGATGAAAACAGTCTCTCCCATATTAACTCACGGGCTGATTGTGTTTTTTAGGCTTTCGCAAGCTATCGGAAGTGTGTGCGCAGCAGGAGAGACAAATCTATGTTTTCGCGCCTTTTTTGCCATTTCCAGGTCGAAAAACACACAGAACCCAAAAATAAAGAAACGGCTGTCCAGCCAAAACTGAGGCTTCAAACTTGATGAAAACAGTCTCTCCCACAATAACTCAAGGGCCGCTTGTGTTTTTTAGGCCTTCGCAAGCTATCAGAAGTGTGTGCGCGGCAGGAGAGACAAATCCATGTTTTTGCGCATTTTTTGCGATTTCAAGGTCGAAAAACACATAGGCCCCAAAATGAAAGAAACGGCTGCCGCGCCAAAACTATGGCTTCAAACTTGATGAAAACAGTCTCTCCCATAATAACTCACTGGCTGCTTGTGTTTTTTAGGCCTTTGCAAGCTATCGGAAGTGTGTGCGCGGCAGGAGAGACAAATCCATGTTTTCGCGCATTTTTTGCGATTTCAAGGTCGAAAAACACATAGGCCCCAAAATGAAAGAAACGGCTGCCGCGACAAAACTATGGCTTCAAACTTGATGAAAACAGTCTCTCCCATAATAACTCACGGGCTGCTTGTGTTTTTTAGGCCTTTGCAAGCTATCGGAAGTGTGTGCGCGGCAGGAGAGACAAATCCATGTTTTCGCGCCTTTTTTGCGATTTCAAGGTCGAAAAACACATAGGCCCCAAAATGAAAGAAACGGCTGGCGTGCCAAAACTATGGCTTCAAAATTGATGAAAACAGTCTCTCCCATAATAACTCACGGGCTGCTTGTGTTTTTTAGGCCTTTGCAAGCTATCGGAAGTGTGTGCGCGGCAGGAGAGACAAATCCATGTTTTCGCGCCTTTTTTGCGATTTCCAGGTCGAAAAACACACAGACCCCAAAAATAAAGAAACGGCTGTCCAGCCAAAACTATGGCTTCAAACTTGATGAAAACAGTCTCTCCCATAATAACTCACGGGCTGATTGTGTTTTTTAGGCCTTCGCAAGCTATCGGAAGTGTGTGCGCAGCAGGAGAGACAAATCTATGTTTTCGCGCCTTTTTTGCCATTTCCAGGTCGAAAAACACACAGAACCCAAAAATAAAGCAACGGCTGTCCAGCCAAAACTGAGGCTTCAAACTTGATGACAACAGTCTCTCCCACAATAACTCAAGGGCCGCTTGTGTTTTTTAGGCCTTTGCAAGCTATCGGAAGTGTGTGCGCGGCAGGAGAGACAAATCCATGTTTTCGCGCCTTTTTTGCGATTTCAAGGTCGAAAAACACATAGGCCCCAAAATGAAAGAAACGGCTGGGGCGCCAAAACTATGGCTTGAAACTTGATGAAAACAGTCTCTCCCATAATAACTCACGGGCTGCTTGTGTTTTTTAGGCCTTTGCAAGCTATCGGAAGTTTTGCGCGGCAGGAGAGACAAATCCATGTTTTCGCGCCTTTTTTGCGATTTCAAGGTCGAAAAACACATAGGCCCCAAAATGAAAGAAACGGCTGCCGCGCCAAAACTATGGCTTCAAACTTGATGAAAACAGTCTCTCCCATAATAACTCACGGGCTGCTTGTGTTTTTTAGGCCTTTGCAAGCTATCGGAAGTGTGTGCGCGGCAGGAGAGACAAATCCATGTTTTCGCGCATTTTTTGCGATTTCAAGGTCGAAAAACACATAGGCCCCAAAATGAAAGAAACGGCTGCCGCGCCAAAACTATGGCTTCAAACTTGATGAAAACAGTCTCTCCCATAATAACTCACGGGCTGCTTGTGTTTTTTAGGCCTTTGCAAGCTATCGGAAGTGTGTGCGCGGCAGGAGAGACAAATCCATGTTTTCGCACCTTTTTTGCGATTTCAAGGTCGAAAAACACATAGGCCCCAAAATGAAAGAAACGGCTGGCGTGCCAAAACTATGGCTTCAAAATTGATGAAAACAGTCTCTCCCATAATAACTCACGGGCTGCTTGTGTTTTTTAGGCCTTTGCAAGCTATCGGAAGTGTGTGCGCGGCAGGAGAGACAAATCCATGTTTTCGCGCCTTTTTTGCGATTTCCAGGTCGAAAAACACACAGACCCCAAAAATAAAGAAACGGCTGTCCAGCCAAAACTATGGCTTCAAACTTGATGAAAACAGTCTCTCCCATAATAACTCACAGGCTGCTTGTGTTTTTTAGGCCTTTGCAAGCTATCGGAAGTGTGTGCGCGGCAGGAGAGACAAATCCATGTTTTCACGCCTTTTTTGCGATTTCAAGGTCGAAAAACACATAGGCCCCAAAATGAAAGAAACGGCTGGCGCGCCAAAACTATGGCTTCAAACTTGATGAAAACAGTCTCTCCCATATTAACTCACGGGCTGATTGTGTTTTTTAGGCTTTCGCAAGCTATCGGAAGTGTGTGCGCAGCAGGAGAGACAAATCTATGTTTTCGCGCCTTTTTTGCCATTTCCAGGTCGAAAAACACACAGAACCCAAAAATAAAGAAACGGCTGTCCAGCCAAAACTGAGGCTTCAAACTTGATGAAAACAGTCTCTCCCACAATAACTCAAGGGCCGCTTGTGTTTTTTAGGCCTTCGCAAGCTATCAGAAGTGTGTGCGCGGCAGGAGAGACAAATCCATGTTTTTGCGCATTTTTTGCGATTTCAAGGTCGAAAAACACATAGGCCCCAAAATGAAAGAAACGGCTGCCGCGCCAAAACTATGGCTTCAAACTTGATGAAAACAGTCTCTCCCATATTAACTCACGGGCTGATTGTGTTTTTTAGGCCTTCGCAAGCTAGCGGAAGTGTGTGCGCAGCAGGAGAGACAAATCTATGTTTTCGCGCCTTTTTTGCCATTTCCAGGTCGAAAAACACACAGAACCCAAAAATAAAGCAACGGCTGTCCAGCCAAAACTGAGGCTTCAAACTTGATGACAACAGTCTCTCCCACAATAACTCAAGGGCCGCTTGTGTTTTTTAGGCCTTTGCAAGCTATCGGAAGTGTGTGCGCGGCAGGAGAGACAAATCCATGTTTTCGCGCCTTTTTTGCGATTTCAAGGTCGAAAAACACATAGGCCCCAAAATGAAAGAAACGGCTGCCGCGCCAAAACTATGGCTTCAAACTTGATGAAAACAGTCTCTCCCATAATAACTCACGGGCTGCTTGTGTTTTTTAGGCCTTTGCAAGCTATCGGAAGTGTGTGCGCGGCAGGAGAGACAAATCCATGTTTTCGCTCCTTTTTTGCGATTTCAAGGTCGAAAAACACATAGGCCCCAAAATGAAAGAAACGGCTGGGGCGCCAAAACTATGGCTTGAAACTTGATGAAAACAGTCTCTCCCATAATAACTCAAGGGCTGCTTGTGTTTTTTAGGCCTTTGCAAGCTATCGGAAGTTTTGCGCGGCAGGAGAGACAAATCCATGTTTTCGCGCCTTTTTTGCGATTTCAAGGTCGAAAAACACATAGGCCCCAAAATGAAAGAAACGGCTGCCGCGCCAAAACTATGGCTTCAAACTTGATGAAAACAGTCTCTCCCATAATAACTCACGGGCTGCTTGTGTTTTTTAGGCCTTTGCAAGCTATCGGAAGTGTGTGCGCGGCAGGAGAGACAAATCCATGTTTTCGCGCCTTTTTTGCGATTTCAAGGTCGAAAAACACATAGGCCCCAA
This sequence comes from Argentina silus, assembly GCF_951799395.1. Classification (NCBI taxonomy): domain Eukaryota; kingdom Metazoa; phylum Chordata; class Actinopteri; order Argentiniformes; family Argentinidae; genus Argentina; species Argentina silus. The sequence goes on along the minus strand of NW_028152847.1, from coordinate 829,093 downwards.
AATGAAAGAAACGGCTGGCGTGCCAAAACTATGGCTTCAAAATTGATGAAAACAGTCTCTCCCATAATAACTCACGGGCTGCTTGTGTTTTTTAGGCCTTTGCAAGCTATCGGAAGTGTGTGCGCGGCAGGAGAGACAAATCCATGTTTTCGCGCCTTTTTTGCGATTTCCAGGTCGAAAAACACACAGACCCCAAAAATAAAGAAACGGCTGTCCAGCCAAAACTATGGCTTCAAACTTGATGAAAACAATCTCTCCCATAATAACTCACAGGCTGCTTGTGTTTTTTAGGCCTTTGCAAGCTATCGGAAGTGTGTGCGCGGCAGGAGAGACAAATCCATGTTTTCACGCCTTTTTTGCGATTTCAAGGTCGAAAAACACATAGGCCCCAAAATGAAAGAAACGGCTGGCGCGCCAAAACTATGGCTTCAAACTTGATGAAAACAGTCTCTCCCATATTAACTCACGGGCTGATTGTGTTTTTTAGGCCTTCGCAAGCTATCGGAAGTGTGTGCGCAGCAGGAGAGACAAATCTATGTTTTCGCGCCTTTTTTGCCATTTCCAGGTCGAAAAACACACAGAACCCAAAAATAAAGCAACGGCTGTCCAGCCAAAACTGAGGCTTCAAACTTGATGACAACAGTCTCTCCCACAATAACTCAAGGGCCGCTTGTGTTTTTTAGGCCTTTGCAAGCTATCGGAAGTGTGTGCGCGGCAGGAGAGACAAATCCATGTTTTCGCGCCTTTTTTGCGATTTCAAGGTCGAAAAACACATAGGCCCCAAAATGAAAGAAACGGCTGCCGCGCCAAAACTATGGCTTCAAACTTGATGAAAACAGTCTCTCCCATAATAACTCACGGGCTGCTTGTGTTTTTTAGGCCTTTGCAAGCTATCGGAAGTGTGTGCGCGGCAGGAGAGACAAATCCATGTTTTCGCGCCTTTTTTGCGATTTCAAGGTCGAAAAACACATAGGCCCCAAAATGAAAGAAACGGCTGGGGCGCCAAAACTATGGCTTGAAACTTGATGAAAACAGTCTCTCCCATAATAACTCAAGGGCTGCTTGTGTTTTTTAGGCCTTTGCAAGCTATCGGAAGTTTTGCGCGGCAGGAGAGACAAATCCATGTTTTCGCGCCTTTTTTGCGATTTCAAGGTCGAAAAACACATAGGCCCCAAAATGAAAGAAACGGCTGCCGCGCCAAAACTATGGCTTCAAACTTGATGAAAACAGTCTCTCCCATAATAACTCACGGGCTGCTTGTGTTTTTTAGGCCTTTGCAAGCTATCGGAAGTGTGTGCGCGGCAGGAGAGACAAATCCATGTTTTCGCGCCTTTTTTGCGATTTCAAGGTCGAAAAACACATAGGCCCCAAAATGAAAGAAACGGCTGCCGCGCCAAAACTATGGCTTCAAACTTGATGAAAACAGTCTCTCCCATAATAACTCACGGGCTGCTTGTGTTTTTTAGGCCTTTGCAAGCTATCGGAAGTGTGTGCGCGGCAGGAGAGACAAATCCATGTTTTCGCGCATTTTTTGCGATTTCAAGGTCGAAAAACACATAGGCCCCAAAATGAAAGAAACGGCTGCCGCGCCAAAACTATGGCTTCAAACTTGATGAAAACAGTCTCTCCCATAATAACTCACGGGCTGCTTGTGTTTTTTAGGCCTTTGCAAGCTATCGGAAGTGTGTGCGCGGCAGGAGAGACAAATCCATGTTTTCGCGCCTTTTTTAAGATTTCAAAGTCGAAAAACACATAGGCCCCAAAATGAAAGAAACGGCTGGCGTGCCAAAACTATGGCTTCAAAATTGATGAAAACAGTCTCTCCCATAATAACTCACGGGCTGCTTGTGTTTTTTAGGCCTTTGCAAGCTATCGGAAGTGTGTGCGCGGCAGGAGAGACAAATCCATGTTTTCGCGCCTTTTTTGCGATTTCCAGGTCGAAAAACACACAGACCCCAAAAATAAAGAAACGGCTGTCCAGCCAAAACTATGGCTTCAAACTTGATGAAAACAGTCTCTCCCATAATAACTCACAGGCTGCTTGTGTTTTTTAGGCCTTTGCAAGCTATCGGAAGTGTGTGCGCGGCAGGAGAGACAAATCCATGTTTTCACGCCTTTTTTGCGATTTCAAGGTCGAAAAACACATAGGCCCCAAAATGAAAGAAACGGCTGGCGCGCCAAAACTATGGCTTCAAACTTGATGAAAACAGTCTCTCCCATATTAACTCACGGGCTGATTGTGTTTTTTAGGCCTTCGCAAGCTATCGGAAGTGTGTGCGCAGCAGGAGAGACAAATCTATGTTTTCGCGCCTTTTTTGCCATTTCCAGGTCGAAAAACACACAGAACCCAAAAATAAAGAAACGGCTGTCCAGCCAAAACTGAGGCTTCAAACTTGATGAAAACAGTCTCTCCCACAATAACTCAAGGGCCGCTTGTGTTTTTTAGGCCTTCGCAAGCTATCAGAAGTGTGTGCGCGGCAGGAGAGACAAATCCATGTTTTTGCGCATTTTTTGCGATTTCAAGGTCGAAAAACACATAGGCCCCAAAATGAAAGAAACGTCTGCCGCGCCAAAACTATGGCTTCAAACTTGATGAAAACAGTCTCTCCCATATTAACTCACGGGCTGATTGTGTTTTTTAGGCCTTCGCAAGCTATCGGAAGTGTGTGCGCAGCAGGAGAGACAAATCTATGTTTTCGCGCCTTTTTTGCCATTTCCAGGTCGAAAAACACACAGAACCCAAAAATAAAGCAACGGCTGTCCAGCCAAAACTGAGGCTTCAAACTTGATGACAACAGTCTCTCCCACAATAACTCAAGGGCCGCTTGTGTTTTTTAGGCCTTTGCAAGCTATCGGAAGTGTGTGCGCGGCAGGAGAGACAAATCCATGTTTTCGCGCCTTTTTTGCGATTTCAAGGTCGAAAAACACATAGGCCCCAAAATGAAAGAAACGGCTGCCGCGCCAAAACTATGGCTTCAAACTTGATGAAAACAGTCTCTCCCATAATAACTCACGGGCTGCTTGTGTTTTTTAGGCCTTTGCAAGCTATCGGAAGTGTGTGCGCGGCAGGAGAGACAAATCCATGTTTTCGCGCCTTTTTTGCGATTTCAAGGTCGAAAAACACATAGGCCCCAAAATGAAAGAAACGGCTGGGGCGCCAAAACTATGGCTTGAAACTTGATGAAAACAGTCTCTCCCATAATAACTCAAGGGCTGCTTGTGTTTTTTAGGCCTTTGCAAGCTATCGGAAGTTTTGCGCGGCAGGAGAGACAAATCCATGTTTTCGCGCCTTTTTTGCGATTTCAAGGTCGAAAAACACATAGGCCCCAAAATGAAAGAAACGGCTGCCGCGCCAAAACTATGGCTTCAAACTTGATGAAAACAGTCTCTCCCATAATAACTCACGGGCTGCTTGTGTTTTTTAGGCCTTTGCAAGCTATCGGAAGTGTGTGCGCGGCAGGAGAGACAAATCCATGTTTTCGCGCATTTTTTGCGATTTCAAGGTCGAAAAACACATAGGCCCCAAAATGAAAGAAACGGCTGCCGCGCCAAAACTATGGCTTCAAACTTGATGAAAACAGTCTCTCCCATAATAACTCACGGGCTGCTTGTGTTTTTTAGGCCTTTGCAAGCTATCGGAAGTGTGTGCGCGGAAGGAGAGACAAATCCATGTTTTCGCGCCTTTTTTGCGATTTCAAGGTCGAAAAACACATAGGCCCCAAAATGAAAGAAACGGCTGGCGTGCCAAAACTATGGCTTCAAAATTGATGAAAACAGTCTCTCCCATAATAACTCACGGGCTGCTTGTGTTTTTTAGGCCTTTGCAAGCTATCGGAAGTGTGTGCGCGGCAGGAGAGACAAATCCATGTTTTCGCGCCTTTTTTGCGATTTCCAGGTCGAAAAACACACAGACCCCAAAAATAAAGAAACGGCTGTCCAGCCAAAACTATGGCTTCAAACTTGATGAAAACAGTCTCTCCCATAATAACTCACAGGCTGCTTGTGTTTTTTAGGCCTTTGCAAGCTATCGGAAGTGTGTGCGCGGCAGGAGAGACAAATCCATGTTTTCACGCCTTTTTTGCGATTTCAAGGTCGAAAAACACATAGGCCCCAAAATGAAAGAAACGGCTGGCGCGCCAAAACTATGGCTTCAAACTTGATGAAAACAGTCTCTCCCATATTAACTCACGGGCTGATTGTGTTTTTTAGGCCTTCGCAAGCTATCGGAAGTGTGTGCGCAGCAGGAGAGACAAATCTATGTTTTCGCGCCTTTTTTGCCATTTCCAGGTCGAAAAACACACAGAACCCAAAAATAAAGAAACGGCTGTCCAGCCAAAACTGAGGCTTCAAACTTGATGAAAACAGTCTCTCCCACAATAACTCAAGGGCCGCTTGTGTTTTTTAGGCCTTCGCAAGCTATCAGAAGTGTGTGCGCGGCAGGATAGACAAATCCATGTTTTTGCGCATTTTTTGCGATTTCAAGGTCGAAAAACACATAGGCCCCAAAATGAAAGAAACGGCTGCCGCGCCAAAACTATGGCTTCAAACTTGATGAAAACAGTCTCTCCCATATTAACTCACGGGCTGATTGTGTTTTTTAGGCCTTCGCAAGCTATCGGAAGTGTGTGCGCAGCAGGAGAGACAAATCTATGTTTTCGCGCCTTTTTTGCCATTTCCAGGTCGAAAAACACACAGACCCCAAAAATAAAGCAACGGCTGTCCAGCCAAAACTATGGCTTCAAACTTGATGAAAACAGTCTCTCCCATAATAACTCACAGGCTGCTTGTGTTTTTTAGGCCTTTGCAAGCTATCGGAAGTGTGTGCGCGGCAGGAGAGACAAATCCATGTTTTCGCGCATTTTTTGCGATTTCAAGGTCGAAAAACACATAGGCCCCAAAATGAAAGAAACGGCTGCCGCGCCAAAACATTGGCTTCAAACTTGATGAAAACAGTCTCTCCCATAATAACTCACGGGCTGCTTGTGTTTTTTAGGCCTTTGTAAGCTATCGGAAGTGTGTGCGCGGCAGGAGAGACAAATCCATGTTTTCGCTCCTTTTTTGCGATTTCAAGGTCGAAAAACACATAGGCCCCAAAATGAAAGAAACGGCTGGCGCGCCAAAACTATGGCTTCAAACTTGATGAAAACAGTCTCTCCCATATTAACTCACGGGCTGATTGTGTTTTTTAGGCCTTCCCAAGCTATCGGAAGTGTGTGCGCAGCAGGAGAGACAAATCTATGTTTTCGCGCCTTTTTTGCCATTTCCAGGTCGAAAAACACACAGAACCCAAAAATAAAGAAACGGCTGTCCAGCCAAAACTGAGGCTTCAAACTTGATGAAAACAGTCTCTCCCACAATAACTCAAGGGCCGCTTGTGTTTTTTAGGCCTTCGCAAGCTATCAGAAGTGTGTGCGCGGCAGGATAGACAAATCCATGTTTTTGCGCATTTTTTGCGATTTCAAGGTCGAAAAACACATAGGCCCCAAAATGAAAGAAACGGCTGCCGCGCCAAAACTATGGCTTCAAACTTGATGAAAACAGTCTCTCCCATATTAACTCACGGGCTGATTGTGTTTTTTAGGCCTTCGCAAGCTATCGGAAGTGTGTGCGCAGCAGGAGAGACAAATCTATGTTTTCGCGCCTTTTTTGCCATTTCCAGGTCGAAAAACACACAGAACCCAAAAATAAAGCAACGGCTGTCCAGCCAAAACTGAGGCTTCAAACTTGATGACAACAGTCTCTCCCACAATAACTCAAGGGCCGCTTGTGTTTTTTAGGCCTTTACAAGCTATCGGAAGTGTGTGCGCGGCAGGAGAGACAAATCCATGTTTTCGCGCCTTTTTTGCGATTTCAAGGTCGAAAAACACATAGGCCCCAAAATGAAAGAAACGGCTGCCGCGCCAAAACTATGGCTTCAAACTTGATGAAAACAGTCTCTCCCATAATAACTCACGGGCTGCTTGTGTTTTTTAGGCCTTTGCAAGCTATCGGAAGTGTGTGCGCGGCAGGAGAGACAAATCCATGTTTTCGCGCCTTTTTTGCGATTTCAAGGTCGAAAAACACATAGGCCCCAAAATGAAAGAAACGGCTGGGGCGCCAAAACTATGGCTTGAAACTTGATGAAAACAGTCTCTCCCATAATAACTCAAGGGCTGCTTGTGTTTTTTAGGCCTTTGCAAGCTATCGGAAGTTTTGCGCGGCAGGAGAGACAAATCCATGTTTTCGCGCCTTTTTTGCGATTTCAAGGTCGAAAAACACATAGGCCCCAAAATGAAAGAAACGGCTGCCGCGCCAAAACTATGGCTTCAAACTTGATGAAAACAGTCTCTCCCATAATAACTCACGGGCTGCTTGTGTTTTTTAGGCCTTTGCAAGCTATCGGAAGTGTGTGCGCGGCAGGAGAGACAAATCCATGTTTTCGCGCATTTTTTGCGATTTCAAGGTCGAAAAACACATAGGCCCCAAAATGAAAGAAACGGCTGCCGCGCCAAAACTATGGCTTCAAACTTGATGAAAACAGTCTCTCCCATAATAACTCACGGGCTGCTTGTGTTTTTTAGGCCTTTGCAAGCTATCGGAAGTGTGTGCGCGGCAGGAGAGACAAAACCATGTTTTCGCGCCTTTTTTGCGATTTCAAGGTCGAAAAACACATAGGCCCCAAAATGAAAGAAACGGCTGGCGTGCCAAAACTATGGCTTCAAAATTGATGAAAACAGTCTCTCCCATAATAACTCACGGGCTGCTTGTGTTTTTTAGGCCTTTGCAAGCTATCGGAAGTGTGTGCGCGGCAGGAGAGACAAATCCATGTTTTCGCGCCTTTTTTGCGATTTCAAGGTCGAAAAACACATAGGCCCCAAAATGAAAGAAACGGCTGCCGCGCCAAAACTATGGCTTCAAACTTGATGAAAACAGTCTCTCCCATAATAACTCACGGGCTGCTTGTGTTTTTTAGGCCTTTGCAAGCTATCGGAAGTGTGTGCGCGGCAGGAGAGACAAATCCATGTTTTCGCGCATTTTTTGCGATTTCAAGGTCGAAAAACACATAGGCCCCAAAATTAAAGAAACGGCTGGCGCGCCAAAACTGAGGCTTCAAACTTGATGAAAACAGTCTCTCCCACAATAACTCAAGGGCCGCTTGTGTTTTTTAGGCCTTTGCAAGCTATCGGAAGTGTGTGCGCGGCAGGAGAGACAAATCAATGTTTTCGCGCCTTTTTTGCGATTTCAAGGTCGAAAAACACATAGGCCCCAAAATGAAAGAAACGGCTGGCGCGCCAAAACTATGGCTTCAAACTTGATGAAAACAGTCTTTCCCATAATAACTCACGGGCTGCTTGTGTTTTTTAGGCCTTTGCAAGCTATCGGAAGTGTGTGCGCGGCAGGAGAGACAAATCCATGTTTTCGCGCCTTTTTTGCGATTTCAAGGTCGAAAAACACATAGGCCCCAAAATGAAAGAAACGGCTGCCGCGCCAAAACTATGGCTTCAAACTTGATGAAAACAGTCTCTCCCATAATAACTCACGGGCTGCTTGTGTTTTTTAGGCCTTTGCAAGCTATCGGAAGTGTGTGCGCGGCAGGAGAGACAAATCCATGTTTTCGCGCATTTTTTGCCATTTCCAGGTCGAAAAACACACAGAACCCAAAAATAAAGAAACGGCTGTCCAGCCAAAACTGAGGCTTCAAACTTGATGAAAACAGTCTCTCCCACAATAACTCAAGGGCCGCTTGTGTTTTTTAGGCCTTCGCAAGCTATCAGAAGTGTGTGCGCGGCAGGATAGACAAATCCATGTTTTTGCGCATTTTTTGCGATTTCAAGGTCGAAAAACACATAGGCCCCAAAATGAAAGAAACGGCTGCCGCGCCAAAACTATGGCTTCAAACTTGATGAAAACAGTCTCTCCCATATTAACTCACGGGCTGATTGTGTTTTTTAGGCCTTCGCAAGCTATCGGAAGTGTGTGCGCAGCAGGAGAGACAAATCTATGTTTTCGCGCCTTTTTTGCCATTTCCAGGTCGAAAAACACACAGAACCCAAAAATAAAGCAACGGCTGTCCAGCCAAAACTGAGGCTTCAAACTTGATGACAACAGTCTCTCCCACAATAACTCAAGGGCCGCTTGTGTTTTTTAGGCCTTTACAAGCTATCGGAAGTGTGTGCGCGGCAGGAGAGACAAATCCATGTTTTCGCGCCTTTTTTGCGATTTCAAGGTCGAAAAACACATAGGCCCCAAAATGAAAGAAACGGCTGCCGCGCCAAAACTATGGCTTCAAACTTGATGAAAACAGTCTCTCCCATAATAACTCACGGGCTGCTTGTGTTTTTTAGGCCTTTGCAAGCTATCGGAAGTGTGTGCGCGGCAGGAGAGACAAATCCATGTTTTCGCGCCTTTTTTGCGATTTCAAGGTCGAAAAACACATAGGCCCCAAAATGAAAGAAACGGCTGGGGCGCCAAAACTATGGCTTGAAACTTGATGAAAACAGTCTCTCCCATAATAACTCAAGGGCTGCTTGTGTTTTTTAGGCCTTTGCAAGCTATCGGAAGTTTTGCGCGGCAGGAGAGACAAATCCATGTTTTCGCGCCTTTTTTGCGATTTCAAGGTCGAAAAACACATAGGCCCCAAAATGAAAGAAACGGCTGCCGCGCCAAAACTATGGCTTCAAACTTGATGAAAACAGTCTCTCCCATAATAACTCACGGGCTGCTTGTGTTTTTTAGGCCTTTGCAAGCTATCGGAAGTGTGTGCGCGGCAGGAGAGACAAATCCATGTTTTCGCGCATTTTTTGCGATTTCAAGGTCGAAAAACACATAGGCCCCAAAATGAAAGAAACGGCTGCCGCGCCAAAACTATGGCTTCAAACTTGATGAAAACAGTCTCTCCCATAATAACTCACGGGCTGCTTGTGTTTTTTAGGCCTTTGCAAGCTATCGGAAGTGTGTGCGCGGCAGGAGAGACAAATCCATGTTTTCGCGCCTTTTTTGCGATTTCAAGGTCGAAAAACACATAGGCCCCAAAATGAAAGAAACGGCTGCCGCGCCAAAACTATGGCTTCAAACTTGATGAAAACAGTCTCTCCCATAATAACTCACGGGCTGCTTGTGTTTTTTAGGCCTTTGCAAGCTATCGGAAGTGTGTGCGCGGCAGGAGAGACAAATCCATGTTTTCGCGCATTTTTTGCGATTTCAAGGTCGAAAAACACATAGGCCCCAAAATTAAAGAAACGGCTGGCGCGCCAAAACTGAGGCTTCAAACTTGATGAAAACAGTCTCTCCCACAATAACTCAAGGGCCGCTTGTGTTTTTTAGGCCTTTGCAAGCTATCGGAAGTGTGTGCGCGGCAGGAGAGACAAATCAATGTTTTCGCGCCTTTTTTGCGATTTCAAGGTCGAAAAACACATAGGCCCCAAAATGAAAGAAACGGCTGGCGCGCCAAAACTATGGCTTCAAACTTGATGAAAACAGTCTTTCCCATAATAACTCACGGGCTGCTTGTGTTTTTTAGGCCTTTGCAAGCTATCGGAAGTGTGTGCGCGGCAGGAGAGACAAATCCATGTTTTCGCGCCTTTTTTGCGATTTCAAGGTCGAAAAACACATAGGCCCCAAAATGAAAGAAACGGCTGCCGCGCCAAAACTATGGCTTCAAACTTGATGAAAACAGTCTCTCCCATAATAACTCACGGGCTGCTTGTGTTTTTTAGGCCTTTGCAAGCTATCGGAAGTGTGTGCGCGGCAGGAGAGACAAATCCATGTTTTCGCGCATTTTTTGCGATTTCAAGGTCGAAAAACACATAGGCCCCAAAATGAAAGAAACGGCTGCCGCGCCAAAACTATGGCTTCAAACTTGATGAAAACAGTCTCTCCCATAATAACTCACGGGCTGCTTGTGTTTTTTAGGCCTTTGCAAGCTATTGGAAGTGTGTGCGCGGCAGGAGAGACAAATCCATGTTTTCGCGCCTTTTTTGCGATTTCAAGGTCGAAAAACACATAGGCCCCAAAATGAAAGAAACGGCTGCCGCGCCAAAACTATGGCTTCAATCTTGATGAAAACAGTCTCTCCCATAATAACTCACGGGCTGCTTGTGTTTTTTAGGCCTTTGCAAGCTATCGGAAGTGTGTGCGCGGCAGGAGAGACAAATCCATGTTTTCGCGCCTTTTTTGCGATTTCAAGGTCGAAAAACACATAGGCCCCAAAATGAAAGAAACGGCTGTCCAGCCAAAACTGAGGCTTCAAACTTGATGAAAACAGTCTCTCCAACAATAACTCAAGGGCCGCTTGTGTTTTTTAGGCCTTCTCAAGCTATCGGAAGTGTGTGCGCGGCAGGAGAGACAAATCCATGTTTTCGCGCCTTTTTTGCGATTTCAAGGTCGAAAAACACATAGGCCCCAAAATGAAAGAAACGGCTGCCGCGCCAAAACTATGGCTTCAAACTTGATGAAAACAGTCTCTCCCATAATAACTCACGGGCTGCTTGTGTTTTTTAGGCCTTTGCAAGCTATCGGAAGTGTGTGCGCGGCAGGAGAGACAAATCCATGTTTTCGCGGCTTTTTTGCGATTTCAAGGTCGAAAAACACATAGGCCCCAAAATGAAAGAAACGGCTGGGGCGCCAAAACTATGGCTTGAAACTTGATGAAAACAGTCTCTCCCATAATAACTCACGGGCTGCTTGTGTTTTTTAGGCCTTTGCAAGCTATCGGAAGTTGTGCGCGGCAGGAGAGACAAATCCATGTTTTCGCGCCTTTTTTGCGATTTCAAGGTCGAAAAACACATAGGCCCCAAAATGAAAGAAACGGCTGGCGCGCCAAAACTATGGCTTCAAACTTGATGAAAACAGTCTTTCCCATAATAACTCACTGGCTGCTTGTGTTTTTTAGGCCTTTGCAAGCTATCGGAAGTGTGTGCGCGGCAGGAGAGACAAATCCATGTTTTCGCGACTTTTTTGCGATTTCAAGGTCGAAAAACACATAGGCCCCAAAATGAAAGAAACGGCTGCCGCGCCAAAACTATGGCTTCAAACTTGATGAAAACAGTCTCTCCCATAATAACTCACGGGCTGCTTGTGTTTTTTAGGCCTTTGCAAGCTATCGGAAGTGTGTGCGCGGCAGGAGAGACAAATCCATGTTTTCGCGCCTTTTTTGCGATTTCAAGGTCGAAAAACACATAGGCCCCAAAATGAAAGAAACTGCTGGCGCGCCAAAACTATGGCTTCAAACTTGATGAAAACAGTCTCTCCCATAATAACTCACGGGCTGCTTGTGTTTTTTAGGCCTTTGCAAGCTATCGGAAGTGTGTGCGCGGCAGGAGAGACAAATCCATGTTTTCGCGCATTTTTTGCGATTTCAAGGTCGAAAAACACATAGGCCCCAAAATGAAAGAAACGGCTGCCAAGCCAAAACTATGGCTTCAAACTTGATGAAAACAGTCTCTCCCATAATAACTCACGGGCTGCTTGTGTTTTTTAGGCCTTTGCAAGCTATTGGAAGTGTGTGCGCGGCAGGAGAGACAAATCCATGTTTTCGCGCCTTTTTGCGATTTCAAGGTCGAAAAACACATAGGCCCCAAAATGAAAGAAACGGCTGGCGCGCCAAAACTATGGCTTCAAACTTGATGAAAACAGTCTTTCCCATAATAACTCACGGGCTGCTTGTGTTTTTTAGGCCTTTGCAAGCTATCGGAAGTGTGTGCGCGGCAGGAGAGACAAATCCATGTTTTCGCGACTTTTTTGCGATTTCAAGGTCGAAAAACACATAGGCCCCAAAATGAAAGAAACGGCTGCCGCGCCAAAACTATGGCTTCAAACTTGATGAAAACAGTCTCTCCCATAATAACTCACGGGCTGCTTGTGTTTTTTAGGCCTTTGCAAGCTATCGGAAGTGTGTGCTCAGCAGGAGAGACAAATCTATGTTTTCGCGCCTGTTTTGCCATTTCCAGGTCGAAAAACACACAGAACCCAAAAATAAAGAAACGGCTGTCCAGCCAAAACTGAGGCTTCAAACTTGATGAAAACAGTCTCTCCAACAATAACTCAAGGGCCGCTTGTGTTTTTTAGGCCTTCGCAAGCTATCGGAAGTGTGTGCGCGGCAGGAGAGACAAATCCATGTTTTCGCGCATTTTTTGCGATTTCAAGGTCGAAAAACACATAGGCCCCAAAATGAAAGAAACGGCTGGCGCGCCAAAACTATGGCTTCAAACTTGATGAAAACAGTCTTTCCCATAATAACTCACGGGCTGCTTGTGTTTTTTAGGCCTTTGCAAGCTATCGGAAGTGTGTGCGCGGCAGGAGAGACAAATCCATGTTTTCGCGCCTTTTTTGCGATTTCAAGGTCGAAAAACACATAGGCCCCAAAATGAAAGAAACTGCTGGCGCGCCAAAACTATGGCTTCAAACTTGATGAAAACAGTCTCTCCCATAATAACTCACGGGCTGCTTGTGTTTTTTAGGCCTTCGCAAGCTATCGGAAGTGTGTGCGCGGCAGGAGAGACAAATCCATGTTTTCGCGCATTTTTTGCGATTTCAAGGTCGAAAAACACATAGGCCCCAAAATGAAAGAAACGGCTGCCGCGCCAAAACTATGGCTTCAAACTTGATGAAAACAGTCTCTCCCATAATAACTCACGGGCTGCTTGTGTTTTTTAGGCCTTTGCAAGCTATCGGAAGTGTGTGCGCGGCAGGAGAGACAAATCCATGTTTTCGCGCCTTTTTTGCGATTTCAAGGTCGAAAAACACATAGGCCCCAAAATGAAAGAAACGGCTGGCGCGCCAAAACTATGGCTTCAAACTTGATGAAAACAGTCTCTCCCATATTAACTCACGGGCTGATTGTGTTTTTTAGGCCTTCGCAAGCTATCGGAAGTGTGTGCTCAGCAGGAGAGACAAATCTATGTTTTCGCGCCTGTTTTGCCATTTCCAGGTCGAAAAACACACAGAACCCAAAAATAAAGAAACGGCTGTCCAGCCAAAACTGAGGCTTCAAACTTGATGAAAACAGTCTCTCCCACAATAACTCAAGGGCCGCTTGTGTTTTTTAGGCCTTCCCAAGCTATCGGAAGTGTGTGCGCGGCAGGAGAGACAAATCCATGTTTTCGCGCATTTTTTGCGATTTCAAGGTCGAAAAACACATAGGCCCCAAAATGAAAGAAACGGCTGGCGCGCCAAAACTATGGCTTCAAACTTGATGAAAACAGTCTCTCCCATAATAACTCACGGGCTGCTTGTGTTTTTTAGGCCTTTGCAAGCTATCGGAAGTGTGTGCGCGGCAGGAGAGACAAATCCATGTTTTCGCGCCTTTTTTGCGATTTCAAGGTCGAAAAACACATAGGCCCCAAAATGAAAGAAACTGCTGGCGCGCCAAAACTATGGCTTCAAACTTGATGAAAACAGTCTCTCCCATAATAACTCACGGGCTGCTTGTGTTTTTTAGGCCTTCGCAAGCTATCGGAAGTGTGTGCGCGGCAGGAGAGACAAATCCATGTTTTCGCGCATTTTTTGCGATTTCAAGGTCGAAAAACACATAGGCCCCAAAATGAAAGAAACGGCTGCCGCGCCAAAACTATGGCTTCAAACTTGATGAAAACAGTCTCTCCCATAATAACTCACGGGCTGCTTGTGTTTTTTAGGCCTTTGCAAGCTATCGGAAGTGTGTGCGCGGCAGGAGAGACAAATCCATGTTTTCGCGCCTTTTTTGCGATTTCAAGGTCGAAAAACACATAGGCCCCAAAATGAAAGAAACGGCTGGCGCGCCAAAACTATGGCTTCAAACTTGATGAAAACAGTCTCTCCCATATTAACTCACGGGCTGATTGTGTTTTTTAGGCCTTCGCAAGCTATCGGAAGTGTGTGCTCAGCAGGAGAGACAAATCTATGTTTTCGCGCCTGTTTTGCCATTTCCAGGTCGAAAAACACACAGAACCCAAAAATAAAGAAACGGCTGTCCAGCCAAAACTGAGGCTTCAAACTTGATGAAAACAGTCTCTCCCACAATAACTCAAGGGCCGCTTGTGTTTTTTAGGCCTTCCCAAGCTATCGGAAGTGTGTGCGCGGCAGGAGAGACAAATCCATGTTTTCGCGCATTTTTTGCGATTTCAAGGTCGAAAAACACATAGGCCCCAAAATGAAAGAAACGGCTGCCGCGCCAAAACGATGGCTTCAAACTTGATGAAAACAGTCTCTCCCATAATAACTCACGGGCTGCTTGTGTTTTTTAGGCCTTTGCAAGCTATCGGAAGTGTGTGCGCGGCAGGAGAGACAAATCCATGTTTTCGCGCCTTTTTTGCGATTTCAAGGTCGAAAAACACATAGGCCCCAAAATGAAAGAAACTGCTGGCGCGCCAAAACTATGGCTTCAAACTTGATGAAAACAGTCTCTCCCATAATAACTCACGGGCTGCTTGTGTTTTTTAGGCCTTCGCAAGCTATCGGAAGTGTGTGCGCGGCAGGAGAGACAAATCCATGTTTTCGCGCCTTTTTTGCGATTTCAAGGTCGAAAAACACATAGGCCCCAAAATGAAAGAAACGGCTGCCGCGCCAAAACGATGGCTTCAAACTTGATGAAAACAGTCTCTCCCATAATAACTCACGGGCTGCTTGTGTTTTTTAGGCCTTTGCAAGCTATCGGAAGTGTGTGCGCGGCAGGACAGACAAATCCATGTTTTCGCGCCTTTTTTGCGATTTCAAGGTCGAAAAACACATAGGCCCCAAAATGAAAGAAACGGCTGGCGCGCCAAAACTATGGCTTCAAACTTGATGAAAACAGTCTCTCCCATATTAACTCACGGGCTGATTGTGTTTTTTAGGCCTTCGCAAGCTATCGGAAGTGTGTGCTCAGCAGGAGAGACAAATCTATGTTTTCGCGCCTGTTTTGCCATTTCCAGGTCGAAAAACACATAGAACCCAAAAATAAAGAAACGGCTGTCCAGCCAAAACTGAGGCTTCAAACTTGATGAAAACAGTCTCTCCCACAATAACTCAAGGTCCGCTTGTGTTTTTTAGGCCTTCGCAAGCTATCGGAAGTGTGTGCGCGGCAGGAGAGACAAATACATGTTTTCGCGCATTTTTTGCGATTTCAAGGTCGAAAAACACATAGGCCCCAAAATGAAAGAAACGGCTGGGGCGCCAAAACTATGGCTTGAAACTTGATGAAAACAGTCTCTCCCATAATAACTCAAGGGCTGCTTGTGTTTTTTAGGCCTTTGCAAGCTATCGGAAGTTGTGCGCGGCAGGAGAGACAAATCCATGTTTTCGCGCCTTTTTTGCGATTTCAAGGTCGAAAAACACATAGGCCCCAAAATGAAAGAAACGGCTGGCGCGCCAAAACTATAGCTTCAAACTTGATGAAAACAGTCTTTCCCATAATAACTCACGGTCTGCTTGTGTTTTTTAGGCCTTTGCAAGCTATCGGAAGTGTGTGCGCGGCAGGAGAGACAAATCCATGTTTTCGCGCCTTTTTTGCGATTTCAAGGTCGAAAAACACATAGGCCCCAAAATGAAAGAAACGGCTGCCGCGCCAAAACTATGGCTTCAAACTTGATGAAAACAGTCTCTCCCATAATAACTCACGGGCTGCTTGTGTTTTTTAGGCCTTTGCAAGCTATCGGAAGTGTGTGCGCGGCAGGAGAGACAAATCCATGTTTTCGCGCATTTTTTGCGATTTCAAGGTCGAAAAACACATAGGCCCCAAAATGAAAGAAACGGCTGCCGCGCCAAAACTATGGCTTCAAACTTGATGAAAACAGTCTCTCCCATAATAACTCACGGGCTGCTTGTGTTTTTTAGGCCTTTGCAAGCTATTGGAAGTGTGTGCGCGGCAGGAGAGACAAATCCATGTTTTCGCGCCTTTTTTGCGATTTCAAGGTCGAAAAACACATAGGCCCCAAAATGAAAGAAACGGCTGCCGCGCCAAAACTATGGCTTCAAACTTGATGAAAACAGTCTCTCCCATAATAACTCACGGGCTGCTTGTGTTTTTTAGGCCTTTGCAAGCTATCGGAAGTGTGTGCGCGGCAGGAGAGACAAATCCATGTTTTCGCGCCTTTTTTGCGATTTCAAGGTCGAAAAACACATAGGCCCCAAAATGAAAGAAACGGCTGGCGCGCCAAAACTATGGCTTCAAACTTGATGAAAACAGTCTCTCCCATATTAACTCACGGGCTGATTGTGTTTTTTAGGCCTTCGCAAGCTATCGGAAGTGTGTGCTCAGCAGGAGAGACAAATCTATGTTTTCGCGCCTGTTTTGCCATTTCCAGGTCGAAAAACACACAGAACCCAAAAATAAAGAAACGGCTGTCCAGCCAAAACTGAGGCTTCAAACTTGATGAAAACAGTCTCTCCCACAATAACTCAAGGGCCGCTTGTGTTTTTTAGGCCTTCGCAAGCTATCGGAAGTGTGTGCGCGGCAGGAGAGACAAATCCATGTTTTCGCGCATTTTTTGCGATTTCAAGGTCGAAAAACACATAGGCCCCAAAATGAAAGAAACGGCTGGCGCGCCAAAACTATGGCTTCAAACTTGATGAAAACAGTCTTTCCCATAATAACTCACGGGCTGCTTGTGTTTTTTAGGCCTTTGCAAGCTATCGGAAGTGTGTGCGCGGCAGGAGAGACAAATCCATGTTTTCGCGCATTTTTTGCGATTTCAAGGTCGAAAAACACATAGGCCCCAAAATGAAAGAAACGGCTGCCGCGCCAAAACTATGGCTTCAAACTTGATGAAAACAGTCTCTCCCATAATAACTCACGGGCTGCTTGTGTTTTTTAGGCCTTTGCAAGCTATCGGAAGTGTGTGCGCGGCAGGAGAGACAAATCCATGTTTTCGCGCCTTTTTTGCGATTTCAAGGTCGAAAAACACATAGGCCCCAAAATGAAAGAAACTGCTGGCGCGCCAAAACTATGGCTTCAAACTTGATGAAAACAGTCTCTCCCATAATAACTCACGGGCTGCTTGTGTTTTTTAGGCCTTCGCAAGCTATCGGAAGTGTGTGCGCGGCAGGAGAGACAAATCCATGTTTTCGCGCATTTTTTGCGATTTCAAGGTCGAAAAACACATAGGCCCCAAAATGAAAGAAACGGCTGGCGCGCCAAAACTATGGCTTCAAACTTGATGAAAACAGTCTTTCCCATAATAACTCACGGGCTGCTTGTGTTTTTTAGGCCTTTGCAAGCTATCGGAAGTGTGTGCGCGGCAGGAGAGACAAATCCATGTTTTCGCGCCTTTTTTGCGATTTCAAGGTCGAAAAACACATAGGCCCCAAAATGAAAGAAACGGCTGCCGCGCCAAAACTATGGCTTCAAACTTGATGAAAACAGTCTCTCCCATAATAACTCACGGGCTGCTTGTGTTTTTTAGGCCTTTGCAAGCTATCGGAAGTGTGTGCGCGGCAGGAGAGACAAATCCATGTTTTCGCGCCTTTTTTGCGATTTCAAGGTCGAAAAACACATAGGCCCCAAAATGAAAGAAACGGCTGGCGCGCCAAAACTATGGCTTCAAACTTGATGAAAACAGTCTCTCCCATAATAACTCACGGGCTGCTTGTGTTTTTTAGGCCTTCGCAAGCTATCGGAAGTGTGTGCGCGGCAGGAGAGACAAATCCATGTTTTCACGCATTTTTTGCGATTTCAAGGTCGAAAAACACATAGGCCCCAAAATGAAAGAAACGGCTGCCGCGCCAAAACTATGGCTTCAAACTTGATGAAAACAGTCTCTCCCATAATAACTCACGGGCTGCTTGTGTTTTTTAGGCCTTTGCAAGCTATCGGAAGTGTGTGCGCGGCAGGAGAGACAAATCCATGTTTTCGCGCCTTTTTTGCGATTTCAAGGTCGAAAAACACATAGGCCCCAAAATGAAAGAAACGGCTGGCGCGCCAAAACTATGGCTTCAAACTTGATGAAAACAGTCTCTCCCATATTAACTCACGGGCTGATTGTGTTTTTTAGGCCTTCGCAAGCTATCGGAAGTGTGTGCGCAGCAGGAGAGACAAATCTATGTTTTCGCGCCTGTTTTGCCATTTCCAGGTCGAAAAACACACAGAACCCAAAAATAAAGAAACGGCTGTCCAGCCAAAACTGAGGCTTCAAACTTGATGAAAACAGTCTCTCCCACAATAACTCAAGGGCCGCTTGTGTTTTTTAGGCCTTCGCAAGCTATCGGAAGTGTGTGCGCGGCAGGAGAGACAAATCCATGTTTTCGCGCATTTTTTGCGATTTCAAGGTCGAAAAACACATAGGCCCCAAAATGAAAGAAACGGCTGCCGCGCCAAAACTATGTCTTCAATCTTGATGAAAACAGTCTCTCCCATAATAACTCACGGGCTGCTTGTGGTTATTAGGCATTTGCAAGCTCTCCGAAGTGTGTGCGCAGCAGGAGAGACAAATCCATGTTTTTATGCCTTCTTTGGCATTTTCAGGTGGAGAAAAACACAATCCCGAAAGAGAAAGAAAAGGCTGCCGCGCCAACACTGAGGCTTCAAACTTGATGAAAACAGTGTCTCCCATAATGGTGTAGGGGCTGCTTGTGGTTATTAGGCATTTGCAAGCTCTCCGAAGTGTGTGCGCAGCAGGAAAAACAAATCCATGTTTTTATGCCTTCTTTGGCATTTTCAGGTGGAGAAAAACACAATCCCGAAAGAGAAAGAAAATGCTGCCGCGCCAACACTGAGGCTTCAAACTTGATGAAAACAGTGTCTCCCATAATGGTGTAAGGGCTGCTTGTGGTTATTAGGCATTTGCAAGCTCTCCGAAGTGTGTGCGCAGCAGGAAAGACAAATCCATGTTTTTATGCCTTCTTTGGAATTTTCAGGTGGAGAAAAACACAATCCCGAAAGAGAAAGAAAAGGCTGCCGCGCCAACACTGAGGCTTCAAACTTGATGAAAACAGTGTCTCCCATAATGGTGTAGGGGCTGCTTGTGGTTATTAGGCATTTGCAAGCTCTCCGAAGTGTGTGCGCAGCAGGAGAGACAAATCCATGTTTTTATGCCTTCTTTGGCATTTTCAGGTGGAGAAAAACACAATCCCGAAAGAGAAAGAAAAGGCTGCCGCGCCAACACTGAGGCTTCAAACTTGATGAAAACAGTGTCTCCCATAATGGTGTAGGGTCTGCTTGTGGTTATTAGGCATTTGCAAGCTCTCCGAAGTGTGTGCGCGGCAGGAGAGACAAATCCATGTTTTCGCGCCTTTTTTGCCATTTCCAGGTCGAAAAACACAAAGGCCCCAAAATGAAAGAAACGGCTGCCGCGCCAAAACTATGGCTTCAAACTTGATGAAAACAGTCTCTCCCATATTAACTCACGGGCTGATTGTGTTTTTTAGGCCTTCGCAAGCTATCGGAAGTGTGTGCGCAGCAGGAGAGACAAATCTATGTTTTCGCGCCTGTTTTGCCATTTCCAGGTCGAAAAACACACAGACCCCAAAAATAAAGAAACGGCTGTCCAGCCAAAACTGAGGCTTCAAACTTGATGAAAACAGTCTCTCCCATAATAACTCACGGGCTGCTTGTGTTTTTTAGGCCTTTGCAAGCTATCGGAAGTGTGTGCGCGGCAGGAGAGACAAATCCATGTTTTCGCGCCTTTTTTGCGATTTCAAGGTCGAAAAACACATAGGCCCCAAAATGAAAGAAACGGCTGGGGCGCCAAAACTATGGCTTGAAACTTAATGAAAACAGTCTCTCCCATAATAACTCAAGGGCTGCTTGTGTTTTTTAGGCCTTTGCAAGCTATCGGAAGTTGTGCGCGGCAGGAGAGACAAATCCATGTTTTCGCGCCTTTTTTGCGATTTCAAGGTCGAAAAACACATAGGCCCCAAAATGAAAGAAACGGCTGGCGCGCCAAAACTATGGCTTCAAACTTGATGAAAACAGTCTTTCCCATAATAACTCACGGGCTGCTTGTGTTTTTTAGGCCTTTGCAAGCTATCGGAAGTGTGTGCGCGGCAGGAGAGACAAATCCATGTTTTCGCGCCTTTTTTGCGATTTCAAGGTCGAAAAACACATAGGCCCCAAAATGAAAGAAACGGCTGCCGCGCCAAAACTATGGCTTCAAACTTGATGAAAACAGTCTCTCCCATAATAACTCACGGGCTGCTTGTGTTTTTTAGGCCTTTGCAAGCTATCGGAAGTGTGTGCGCGGCAGGAGAGACAAATCTATGTTTTCGCGCGTTTTTGCCATTTCCAGGTCGAAAAACACACAGAACCCAAAAATAAAGAAACGGCTGTCCAGCCAAAACTGAGGCTTCAAACTTGATGAAAACAGTCTCTCCCACAATAACTCAAGGGCCGCTTGTGTTTTTTAGGCCTTCGCAAGCTATCGGAAGTGTGTGCGCGGCAGGAGAGACAAATCCATGTTTTTGCACCTTTTTTGCGATTTCAAGGTCGAAAAACACATAGGCCCCAAAATGAAAGAAACGGCTGCCGCGCCAAAACTATGGCTTCAAACTTGATGAAAACAGTCTCTCCCATAATAACTCACGGGCTGCTTGTGTTTTTTAGGCCTTTGCAAGCTATCGGAAGTGTGTGCGCGGCAGGAGAGACAAATCCATGTTTTCGCGCATTTTTTGCGATTTCAAGGTCGAAAAACACATAGGCCCCAAAATGAAAGAAACGGCTGGCGCGCCAAAACTATGGCTTCAAACTTGATGAAAACAGTCTCTCCCATAATAACTCACGGGCTGCTTGTGTTTTTTAGGCCTTTGCAAGCTATCGGAAGTGTGTGCGCGGCAGGAGAGACAAATCCATGTTTTCGCGCCTTTTTTGCGATTTCAAGGTCGAAAAACACATAGGCCCCAAAATGAAAGAAACGGGTGGCGCACCAAAACTATGGCTTCAAACTTGATGAAAACAGTCTCTCCCATAATAACTCACGGCCTGCTTGTGTTTTTTAGGCCTTTGCAAGCTATCGGAAGTGTGTGCGCGGCAGGAGAGACAAATCCATGTTTTCGCACCTTTTTTGCGATTTCAAGGTCGAAAAACACATAGGCCCCAAAATGAAAGAAACGGCTGGCGCGCCAAAACTATGGCTTCAAACTTGATGAAAACAGTCTCTCCCATAATAACTCACGGCCTGCTTGTGTTTTTTAGGCCTTTGCAAGCTATCGGAAGTGTGTACGCGGCAGGAGAGACAAATCAATGTTTTTGCGCCTTTTTTGCGATTTCAAGGTCGAAAAACACATAGGCCCCAAAATGAAAGAAACGGCTGCCGCGCCAAAACTATGGCTTCAAACTTGATGAAAACAGTCTCTCCCATATTAACTCACGGGCTGATTGTGTTTTTTAGGCCTTCGCAAGCTATCGGAAGTGTGTGCGCAGCAGGAGAGACAAATCTATGTTTTCGCGCCTGTTTTGCCATTTCCAGGTCGAAAACCACAGACCCCAAAAATAAAGAAACGGCTGTCCAGCCAAAACTGAGGCTTCAAACTTGATGAAAACAGTCTCTCCCACAATAACTCAAGGGACGCTTGTGTTTTTTAGGCCTTCGCAAGCTATCGGAAGTGTGTGCGCGGCAGGAGAGACAAATCCATGTTTTCGCGCATTTTTTGCGATTTCAAGGTCAAAAAACACATAGGCCCCAAAATGAAAGAAACGGCTGCCGCGCCAAAACTATGGCTTCAAACTTGATGAAAACAGTCTCTCCCATATTAACTCACGGGCTGATTGTGTTTTTTAGGCCTTCGCAAGCTATCGGAAGTGTGTGCGCAGCAGGAGAGACAAATCTATGTTTTCGCGCCTTTTTTTGCCATTTCCAGGTCGAAAAACACACAGACCCCAAAAATAAAGAAACGGCTGTCCAGCCAAAACTGAGGCTTCAAACTTGATGAAAACAGTCTCTCCCAAAATAACTCAAGGGCCGCTTGTGTTTTTTAGGCCTTCGCAAGCTATCGGAAGTGTGTGCGCGGCAGTAGAGACAAATCCATGTTTTCGCGCATTTTTTGCGATTTCAAGGTCGAAAAACACATAGGCCCCAAAATGAAAGAAACGGCTGCCGCGCCAAAACTATGGCTTCAAACTTGATGAAAACAGTCTCTCCCATAATAACTCACGGGCTACTTGTGTTTTTTAGGCCTTTGCAAGCTATCGGAAGTGTGTGCGCGGCAGGAGAGACAAATCCATGTTTTCGCGCCTTTTTTGCGATTTCAAGGTCGAAAAACACATAGGCCCCAAAATGAAAGAAACGGCTGGCGCGCCAAAACTATGGCTTGAAACTTGATGAAAACAGTCTCTCCCATAATAACTCACGGGCTGCTTGTGTTTTTTAGGCCTTTGCAAGCTATCGGAAGTGTGTGCGCGGCAGGAGAGACAAATCCATGTTTTCGCGCCTTTTTTGCGATTTCAAGGTCGAAAAACACATAGGCCCCAAAATGAAAGAAACGGCTGGCGCGCCAAAACTATGACTTCAAACTTGATGAAAACAGTCTCTCCCATATTAACTCACGGGCTGATTGTGTTTTTTAGGCCTTCGCAAGCTATCGGAAGTGTGTGCGCAGCAGGAGAGACAAATCTATGTTTTCGCGCCTGTTTTGCCATTTCCAGGTCGAAAAACACACAGACCCCAAAAATAAAGAAACGGCTGTCCAGCCAAAACTGAGGCTTCAAACTTGATGAAAACAGTCTCTCCCACAATAACTCAAGTGACGCTTGTGTTTTTTAGGCCTTCGCAAGCTATCGGAAGTGTGTGCGCGGCAGGAGAGACAAATCCATGTTTTCGCGCATTTTTTGCGATTTCAAGGTCGAAAAACACATAGGCCCCAAAATGAAAGAAACGGCTGCCGCGCCAAAACTATGGCTTCAAACTTGATGAAAACAGTCTCTCCCATATTAACTCACGGGCTGATTGTGTTTTTTAGGCCTTCGCAAGCTATCGGAAGTGTGTGCGCAGCAGGAGAGACAAATCTATGTTTTCGCGCCTTTTTTGCCATTTCCAGGTCGAAAAACACACAGACCCCAAAAATAAAGAAACGGCTGTCCAGCCAAAACTGAGGCTTCAAACTTGATGAAAACAGTCTCTCCCAAAATAACTCAAGGGCCGCTTGTGTTTTTTAGGCCTTCGCAAGCTATCGGAAGTGTGTGCGCGGCAGTAGAGACAAATCCATGTTTTCGCGCATTTTTTGCGATTTCAAGGTCGAAAAACACATAGGCCCCAAAATGAAAGAAACGGCTGCCGCGCCAAAACTATGGCTTCAAACTTGATGAAAACAGTCTCTCCCATAATAACTCACGGGCTACTTGTGTTTTTTAGGCCTTTGCAAGCTATCGGAAGTGTGTGCGCGGCAGGAGAGACAAATCCATGTTTTCGCGCCTTTTTTGCGATTTCAAGGTCGAAAAACACATAGGCCCCAAAATGAAAGAAACGGCTGGCGCGCCAAAACTATGGCTTGAAACTTGATGAAAACAGTCTCTCCCATAATAACTCACGGGCTGCTTGTGTTTTTTAGGCCTTTGCAAGCTATCGGAAGTGTGTGCGCGGCAGGAGAGACAAATCCATGTTTTCGCGCCTTTTTTGCGATTTCAAGGTCGAAAAACACATAGGCCCCAAAATGAAAGAAACGGCCTGCGCGCCAAAACTATGACTTCAAACTTGATGAAAACAGTCTCTCCCATATTAACTCACGGGCTGATTGTGTTTTTTAGGCCTTCGCAAGCTATCGGAAGTGTGTGCGCAGCAGGAGAGACAAATCTATGTTTTCGCGCCTGTTTTGCCATTTCCAGGTCGAAAAACACACAGACCCCAAAAATAAAGAAACGGCTGTCCAGCCAAAACTGAGGCTTCAAACTTGATGAAAACAGTCTCTCCCACAATAACTCAAGTGACGCTTGTGTTTTTTAGGCCTTCGCAAGCTATCGGAAGTGTGTGCGCGGCAGGAGAGACAAATCCATGTTTTCGCGCATTTTTTGCGATTTCAAGGTCGAAAAACACATAGGCCCCAAAATGAAAGAAACGGCTGCCGCGCCAAAACTATGGCTTCAAACTTGATGAAAACAGTCTCTCCCATATTAACTCACGGGCTGATTGTGTTTTTTAGGCCTTCGCAAGCTATCGGAAGTGTGTGCGCAGCAGGAGAGACAAATCTATGTTTTCGCGCCTTTTTTGCCATTTCCAGGTCGAAAAACACACAGACCCCAAAAATAAAGAAACGGCTGTCCAGCCAAAACTGAGGCTTCAAACTTGATGAAAACAGTCTCTCCCAAAATAACTCAAGGGCCGCTTGTGTTTTTTAGGCCTTCGCAAGCTATCGGAAGTGTGTGCGCGGCAGGAGATACAAATCCATGTTTTCGCGCCTTTTTTGCGATTTCAAGGTCGAAAAAAACATAGGCCCCAAAATGAAAGAAACGGCTGCCGCGCCAAAACTATGGCTTCAAACTTGATGAAAACAGTCTCTCCCATATTAACTCACGGGCTGATTGTGTTTTTTAGGCCTTCGCAAGCTATCGGAAGTGTGTGCGCAGCAGGAGAGACAAATCTATGTTTTCGCGCCTTTTTTGCCATTTCCAGGTCGAAAAACACACAGACCCCAAAAATAAAGAAACGGCTGTCCAGCCAAAACTGAGGCTTCAAACTTGATGAAAACAGTCTCTCCCAAAATAACTCAAGGGCCGCTTGTGTTTTTTAGGCCTTCGCAAGCTATCGGAAGTGTGTGCGCGGCAGTAGAGACAAATCCATGTTTTCGCGCCTTTTTTGCGATTTCAAGGTCGAAAAACACATAGGCCCCAAAATGAAAGAAACGGCTGGCGCGCCAAAACTATGGCTTGAAACTTGATGAAAACAGTCTCTCCCATAATAACTCACGGGCTGCTTGTGTTTTTTAGGCCTTTGCAAGCTATCGGAAGTGTGTGCGCGGCAGGAGAGACAAATCCATGTTTTCGCGCCTTTTTTGCGATTTCAAGGTCGAAAAACACATAGGCCCCAAAATGAAAGAAACGGCTGGCGCGCCAAAACTATGACTTCAAACTTGATGAAAACAGTCTCTCCCATATTAACTCACGGGCTGATTGTGTTTTTTAGGCCTTCGCAAGCTATCGGAAGTGTGTGCGCAGCAGGAGAGACAAATCTATGTTTTCGCGCCTGTTTTGCCATTTCCAGGTCGAAAAACACACAGACCCCAAAAATAAAGAAACGGCTGTCCAGCCAAAACTGAGGCTTCAAACTTGATGAAAACAGTCTCTCCCACAATAACTCAAGTGACGCTTGTGTTTTTTAGGCCTTCGCAAGCTATCGGAAGTGTGTGCGCGGCAGGAGAGACAAATCCATGTTTTCGCGCATTTTTTGCGATTTCAAGGTCGAAAAACACATAGGCCCCAAAATGAAAGAAACGGCTGCCGCGCCAAAACTATGGCTTCAAACTTGATGAAAACAGTCTCTCCCATATTAACTCACGGGCTGATTGTGTTTTTTAGGCCTTCGCAAGCTATCGGAAGTGTGTGCGCAGCAGGAGAGACAAATCTATGTTTTCGCGCCTTTTTTGCCATTTCCAGGTCGAAAAACACACAGACCCCAAAAATAAAGAAACGGCTGTCCAGCCAAAACTGAGGCTTCAAACTTGATGAAAACAGTCTCTCCCAAAATAACTCAAGGGCCGCTTGTGTTTTTTAGGCCTTCGCAAGCTATCGGAAGTGTGTGCGCGGCAGGAGATACAAATCCATGTTTTCGCGCCTTTTTTGCGATTTCAAGGTCGAAAAACACATAGGCCCCAAAATGAAAGAAACGGCTGCCGCGCCAAAACTATGGCTTCAAACTTGATGAAAACAGTCTCTCCCATATTAACTCACGGGCTGATTGTGTTTTTTAGGCCTTCGCAAGCTATCGGAAGTGTGTGCGCAGCAGGAGAGACAAATCTATGTTTTCGCGCCTTTTTTGCCATTTCCAGGTCGAAAAACACACAGACCCCAAAAATTAAGAAACGGCTGTCCAGCCAAAACTGAGGCTTCAAACTTGATGAAAACAGTCTCTCCCAAAATAACTCAAGGGCCGCTTGTGTTTTTTAGGCCTTCGCAAGCTATCGGAAGTGTGTGCGCGGCAGTAGAGACAAATCCATGTTTTCGCGCATTTTTTGCGATTTCAAGGTCGAAAAACACATAGGCCCCAAAATGAAAGAAACGGCTGCCGCGCCAAAACTATGGCTTCAAACTTGATGAAAACAGTCTCTCCCATAATAACTCACGGGCTACTTGTGTTTTTTAGGCCTTTGCAAGCTATCGGAAGTGTGTGCGCGGCAGGAGAGACAAATCCATGTTTTCGCGCCTTTTTTGCGATTTCAAGGTCGAAAAACACATAGGCCCCAAAATGAAAGAAACGGCTGGCGCGCCAAAACTATGGCTTGAAACTTGATGAAAACAGTCTCTCCCATAATAACTCACGGGCTGCTTGTGTTTTTTAGGCCTTTGCAAGCTATCGGAAGTGTGTGCGCGGCAGGAGAGACAAATCCATGTTTTCGCGCCTTTTTTGCGATTTCAAGGTCGAAAAACACATAGGCCCCAAAATGAAAGAAACGGCTGGCGCGCCAAAACTATGACTTCAAACTTGATGAAAACAGTCTCTCCCATATTAACTCACGGGCTGATTATGTTTTTTAGGCCTTCGCAAGCTATCGGAAGTGTGTGCGCAGCAGGAGAGACAAATCTATGTTTTCGCGCCTTTTTTGCCATTTCCAGGTCGAAAAACACACAGACCCCAAAAATAAAGAAACGGCTGTCCAGCCAAAACTGAGGCTTCAAACTTGATGAAAACAGTCTCTCCCACAATAACTCAAGTGACGCTTGTGTTTTTTAGGCCTTCGCAAGCTATCGGAAGTGTGTGCGCGGCAGGAGAGACAAATCCATGTTTTCGCGCATTTTTTGCGATTTCAAGGTCGAAAAACACATAGGCCCCAAAATGAAAGAAACGGCTGCCGCGCCAAAACTATGGCTTCAAACTTGATGAAAACAGTCTCTCCCATATTAACTCACGGGCTGATTGTGTTTTTTAGGCCTTCGCAAGCTATCGGAAGTGTGTGCGCAGCAGGAGAGACAAATCTATGTTTTCGCGCCTTTTTTGCCATTTCCAGGTCGAAAAACACACAGACCCCAAAAATAAAGAAACGGCTGTCCAGCCAAAACTGAGGCTTCAAACTTGATGAAAACAGTCTCTCCCAAAATAACTCAAGGGCCGCTTGTGTTTTTTAGGCCTTCGCAAGCTATCGGAAGTGTGTGCGCGGCAGGAGATACAAATCCATGTTTTCGCGCCTTTTTTGCGATTTCAAGGTCGAAAAACACATAGGCCCCAAAATGAAAGAAACGGCTGCCGCGCCAAAACTATGGCTTCAAACTTGATGAAAACAGTCTCTCCCATATTAACTCACGGGCTGATTGTGTTTTTTAGGCCTTCGCAAGCTATCGGAAGTGTGTGCGCAGCAGGAGAGACAAATCTATGTTTTCGCGCCTTTTTTGCCATTTCCAGGTCGAAAAACACACAGACCCCAAAAATAAAGAAACGGCTGTCCAGCCAAAACTGAGGCTTCAAACTTGATGAAAACAGTCTCTCCCAAAATAACTCAAGGGCCGCTTGTGTTTTTTAGGCCTTCGCAAGCTATCGGAAGTGTGTGCGCGGCAGTAGAGACAAATCCATGTTTTCGCGCCTTTTTTGCGATTTCAAGGTCGAAAAACACATAGGCCCCAAAATGAAAGAAACGGCTGGGGCGCCAAAACTATGGCTTGAAACTTGATGAAAACAGTCTCTCCCATAATAACTCACGGGCTGCTTGTGTTTTTTAGGCCTTTGCAAGCTATCGGAAGTTGTGCGCGGCAGGAGAGACAAATCCATGTTTTCGCAACTTTTTTGCGATTTCAAGTTCGAAAAACACATAGGCCCCAAAATGAAAGAAACGGCTGGCGCGCCAAAACTATGGCTTCAAACTTGATGAAAACAGTCTCTCCCATATTAACTCACGGGCTGATTGTGTTTTTTAGGCCTTCGCAAGCTATCGGAAGTGTGTGCGCAGCAGGAGAGACAAATCTATGTTTTCGCGCCTGTTTTGCCATTTCCAGGTCGAAAAACACACAGACCCCAAAAATAAAGAAACGGCTGTCCAGCCAAAACTGAGGCTTCAAACTTGATGAAAACAGTCTCTCCCACAATAACTCAAGTGACGCTTGTGTTTTTTAGGCCTTCGCAAGCTATCGGAAGTGTGTGCGCGGCAGGAGAGACAAATCCATGTTTTCGCGCATTTTTTGCGATTTCAAGGTCGAAAAACACATAGGCCCCAAAATGAAAGAAACGGCTGGCGCGCCAAAACTATGACTTCAAACTTGATGAAAACAGTCTCTCCCATATTAACTCACGGGCTGATTGTGTTTTTTAGGCCTTCGCAAGCTATCGGAAGTGTGTGCGCAGCAGGAGAGACAAATCTATGTTTTCGCGCCTGTTTTGCCATTTCCAGGTCGAAAAACACACAGACCCCAAAAATAAAGAAACGGCTGTCCAGCCAAAACTGAGGCTTCAAACTTGATGAAAACAGTCTCTCCCACAATAACTCAAGTGACGCTTGTGTTTTTTAGGCCTTCGCAAGCTATCGGAAGTGTGTGCGCGGCAGGAGAGACAAATCCATGTTTTCGCGCATTTTTTGCGATTTCAAGGTCGAAAAACACATAGGCCCCAAAATGAAAGAAACGGCTGCCGCGCCAAAACTATGGCTTCAAACTTGATGAAAACAGTCTCTCCCATATTAACTCACGGGCTGATTGTGTTTTTTAGGCCTTCGCAAGCTATCGGAAGTGTGTGCGCAGCAGGAGAGACAAATCTATGTTTTCGCGCCTTTTTTGCCATTTCCAGGTCGAAAAACACACAGACCCCAAAAATAAAGAAACGGCTGTCCAGCCAAAACTGAGGCTTCAAACTTGATGAAAACAGTCTCTCCCAAAATAACTCAAGGGCCGCTTGTGTTTTTTAGGCCTTCGCAAGCTATCGGAAGTGTGTGCGCGGCAGTAGAGACAAATCCATGTTTTCGCGCCTTTTTTGCGATTTCAAGGTCGAAAAACACATAGGCCCCAAAATGAAAGAAACGGCTGGGGCGCCAAAACTATGGCTTGAAACTTGATGAAAACAGTCTCTCCCATAATAACTCACGGGCTGCTTGTGTTTTTTAGGCCTTTGCAAGCTATCGGAAGTTGTGCGCGGCAGGAGAGACAAATCCATGTTTTCGCGCCTTTTTTGCGATTTCAAGGTCGAAAAACACATAGGCCCCAAAATGAAAGAAACGGCTGGCGCGCCAAAACTATGGCTTCAAACTTGATGAAAACAGTCTTTCCCATAATAACTCACGGGCTGCTTGTGTTTTTTAGGCCTTTGCAAGCTATCGGAAGTGTGTGCGCGGCAGGAGAGACAAATCCATGTTTTCGCGCCTGTTTTGCCATTTCCAGGTCGAAAAACACACAGACCCCAAAAATAAAGAAACGGCTGTCCAGCCAAAACTGAGGCTTCAAACTTGATGAAAACAGTCTCTCCCACAATAACTCAAGGGCCGCTTGTGTTTTTTAGGCCTTCGCAAGCTATCGGAAGTGTGTGCGCGGCAGGAGATACAAATCCATGTTTTCGCGCCTTTTTTGCGATTTCAAGGTCGAAAAACACATAGGCCCCAAAATGAAAGAAACGGCTGCCGCGCCAAAACTATGGCTTCAAACTTGATGAAAACAGTCTCTCCCATATTAACTCACGGGCTGATTGTGTTTTTTAGGCCTTCGCAAGCTATCGGAAGTGTGTGCGCAGCAGGAGAGACAAATCTATGTTTTCGCGCCTTTTTTGCCATTTCCAGGTCGAAAAACACACAGACCCCAAAAATAAAGAAACGGCTGTCCAGCCAAAACTGAGGCTTCAAACTTGATGAAAACAGTCTCTCCCAAAATAACTCAAGGGCCGCTTGTGTTTTTTAGGCCTTCGCAAGCTATCGGAAGTGTGTGCGCGGCAGTAGAGACAAATCCATGTTTTCGCGCCTTTTTTGCGATTTCAAGGTCGAAAAACACATAGGCCCCAAAATGAAAGAAACGGCTGGGGCGCCAAAACTATGGCTTGAAACTTGATGAAAACAGTCTCTCCCATAATAACTCACGGGCTGCTTGTGTTTTTTAGGCCTTTGCAAGCTATCGGAAGTTGTGCGCGGCAGGAGAGACAAATCCATGTTTTCGCGCCTTTTTTGCGATTTCAAGGTCGAAAAACACATAGGCCCCAAAATGAAAGAAACGGCTGGCGCGCCAAAACTATGGCTTCAAACTTGATGAAAACAGTCTTTCCCATAATAACTCACGGGCTGCTTGTGTTTTTTAGGCCTTTGCAAGCTATCGGAAGTGTGTGCGCGGCAGGAGAGACAAATCCATGTTTTCGCGCCTTTTTTGCGATTTCAAGGTCGAAAAACACATAGGCCCCAAAATGAAAGAAACGGCTGGCGCGCCAAAACTATGGCTTCGAACTTGATGAAAACAGTCTCTCCCATATTAACTCACGGGCTGATTGTGTTTTTTAGGCCTTCGCAAGCTATCGGAAGTGTGTGCGCAGCAGGAGAGACAAATCTATGTTTTCGCGCCTGTTTTGCCATTTCCAGGTCGAAAAACACACAGACCCCAAAAATAAAGAAACGGCTGTCCAGCCAAAACTGAGGCTTCAAACTTGATGAAAACAGTCTCTCCCACAATAACTCAAGTGACGCTTGTGTTTTTTAGGCCTTCGCAAGCTATCGGAAGTGTGTGCGCGGCAGGAGAGACAAATCCATGTTTTCGCGCATTTTTTGCGATTTCAAGGTCGAAAAACACATAGGCCCCAAAATGAAAGAAACGGCTGCCGCGCCAAAACTATGGCTTCAAACTTGATGAAAACAGTCTCTCCCATATTAACTCACGGGCTGATTGTGTTTTTTAGGCCTTCGCAAGCTATCGGAAGTGTGTGCGCAGCAGGAGAGACAAATCTATGTTTTCGCGCCTTTTTTGCCATTTCCAGGTCGAAAAACACACAGACCCCAAAAATAAAGAAACGGCTGTCCAGCCAAAACTGAGGCTTCAAACTTGATGAAAACAGTCTCTCCCAAAATAACTCAAGGGCCGCTTGTGTTTTTTAGGCCTTCGCAAGCTATCGGAAGTGTGTGCGCGGCAGGAGATACAAATCCATGTTTTCGCGCCTTTTTTGCGATTTCAAGGTCGAAAAACACATAGGCCCCAAAATGAAAGAAACGGCTGCCGCGCCAAAACTATGGCTTCAAACTTGATGAAAACAGTCTCTCCCATATTAACTCACGGGCTGATTGTGTTTTTTAGGCCTTCGCAAGCTATCGGAAGTGTGTGCGCAGCAGGAGAGACAAATCTATGTTTTCGCGCCTTTTTTGCCATTTCCAGGTCGAAAAACACACAGACCCCAAAAATAAAGAAACGGCTGTCCAGCCAAAACTGAGGCTTCAAACTTGATGAAAACAGTCTCTCCCAAAATAACTCAAGGGCCGCTTGTGTTTTTTAGGCCTTCGCAAGCTATCGGAAGTGTGTGCGCGGCAGTAGAGACAAATCCATGTTTTCGCGCATTTTTTGCGATTTCAAGGTCGAAAAACACATAGGCCCCAAAATGAAAGAAACGGCTGCCGCGCCAAAACTATGGCTTCAAACTTGATGAAAACAGTCTCTCCCATATTAACTCACGGGCTGATTGTGTTTTTTAGGCCTTCGCAAGCTATCGGAAGTGTGTGCGCAGCAGGAGAGACAAATCTATGTTTTCGCGCCTGTTTTGCCATTTCCAGGTCGAAAAACACACAGACCCCAAAAATAAAGAAACGGCTGTCCAGCCAAAACTGAGGCTTCAAACTTGATGAAAACAGTCTCTCCCACAATAACTCAAGGGCCGCTTGTGTTTTTTAGGCCTTCGCAAGCTATCGGAAGTGTGTGCGCGGCAGGAGATACAAATCCATGTTTTCGCGCCTTTTTTGCGATTTCAAGGTCGAAAAACACATAGGCCCCAAAATGAAAGAAACGGCTGGCGCGCCAAAACTATGGCTTCAAACTTGATGAAAACAGTCTCTCCCACAATAACTCAAGGGCCGCTTGTGTTTTTTAGGCCTTTGCAAGCTATCGGAAGTGTGTGCGCGGCAGGAGAGACAAATCCATGTTTTCGCGCCTTTTTTGCGATTTCAAGGTCGAAAAACACATAGGCCCCAAAATGAAAGAAACGGCTGGCGCGACAAAACTATGGCTTCAAACTTGATGAAAACAGTCTCTCCCATAATAACTCACGGGCTGCTTGTGTTTTTTAGGCCTTTGCAAGCTATCGGAAGTGTGTGCGCGGCAGGAGAGACAAATCCATGTTTTCGCGCCTTTTTTGCGATTTCCAGGTCGAAAAACACACAGACCCCAAAAATAAAGAAACGGCTGTCCAGCCAAAACTGAGGCTTCAAACTTGATGAAAACAGTCTCTCCCACAATAACTCAATGGCCGCTTGTGTTTTTTAGGCCTTCGCAAGCTATCGGAAGTGTGTGCGCGGCAGGAGAGACAAATCCATGTTTTCGCGCATTTTTTCGATTTCAAGGTCGAAAAACACATAGGCCCCAAAATGAAAGAAACGGCTGCCGCGCCAAAACTATGGCTTCAAACTTGATGAAAACAGTCTCTCCCATATTAACTCACGGGCTGATTGTGTTTTTTAGGCCTTCGCAAGCTATCGGAAGTGTGTGCGCAGAAGGAGAGACAAATCTATGTTTTCGCGCCTGTTTTGCCATTTCCAGGTCGAAATACACACAGACCCCAAAAATAAAGAAACGGCTGTCCAGCCAAAACTGAGGCTTCAAACTTGATGAAAACAGTCTCTCCCACAATAACTCAAGGGCCGCTTGTGTTTTTTAGGCCTTCGCAAGCTATCGGAAGTGTGTGCGCGGCAGGAGAGACAAATCCATGTTTTCGCGCCTTTTTTGCGATTTCAAGGTCGAAAAACACATAGGCCCCAAAATGAAAGAAACGGCTGGCGCGCCAAAACTATGGCTTCAAACTTGATGAAAACAGTCTCTCCCATAATAACTCACGGACTGCTTGTGTT
This sequence comes from Argentina silus, assembly GCF_951799395.1. Lineage (NCBI taxonomy): Eukaryota > Metazoa > Chordata > Actinopteri > Argentiniformes > Argentinidae > Argentina > Argentina silus. The sequence goes on along the minus strand of NW_028152847.1, from coordinate 796,090 downwards.
TTTTAGGCCTTTGCAAGCTATCGGAAGTGTGTGCGCGGCAGGAGAGACAAATCCATGTTTTCGCGCCTTTTTTGCGATTTCCAGGTCGAAAAACACACAGACCCCAAAAATAAAGAAACGGCTGTCCAGCCAAAACTGAGGCTTCAAACTTGATGAAAACAGTCTCTCCCACAATAACTCAAGGGCCGCTTGTGTTTTTTAGACCTTCGCAAGCTATCGGAAGTGTGTGCGCGGCAGGAGAGACAAATCCATGTTTTCGCGCATTTTTTGCGATTTCAAGGTCGAAAAACACATAGGCCCCAAAATGAAAGAAACGGCTGCCGCGCCAAAACTATGGCTTCAAACTTGATGAAAACAGTCTCTCCCATAATAACTCACAGGCTGCTTGTGTTTTTTAGGCCTTTGCAAGCTATCGGAAGTGTGTGCGCAGCAGGAGAGACAAATCTATGTTTTCGCGCCTGTTTTGCCATTTCCAGGTCGAAAAACACACAGACCCCAAAAATAAAGAAACGGCTGTCCAGCCAAAACTGAGGCTTCAAACTTGATGAAAACAGTCTCTCCCACAATAACTCAAGTGACGCTTGTGTTTTTTAGGCCTTCGCAAGCTATCGGAAGTGTGTGCGCGGCAGGAGAGACAAATCCATGTTTTCGCGCATTTTTTGCGATTTCAAGGTCGAAAAACACATAGGCCCCAAAATGAAAGAAACGGCTGCCGCGCCAAAACTATGGCTTCAAACTTGATGAAAACAGTCTCTCCCATATTAACTCACGGGCTGATTGTGTTTTTTAGGCCTTCGCAAGCTATCGGAAGTGTGTGCGCAGCAGGAGAGACAAATCTATGTTTTCGCGCCTTTTTTGCCATTTCCAGGTCGAAAAACACACAGACCCCAAAAATAAAGAAACGGCTGTCCAGCCAAAACTGAGGCTTCAAACTTGATGAAAACAGTCTCTCCCAAAATAACTCAAGGGCCGCTTGTGTTTTTTAGGCCTTCGCAAGCTATCGGAAGTGTGTGCGCGGCAGGAGATACAAATCCATGTTTTCGCGCCTTTTTTGCGATTTCAAGGTCGAAAAACACATAGGCCCCAAAATGAAAGAAACGGCTGCCGCGCCAAAACTATGGCTTCAAACTTGATGAAAACAGTCTCTCCCATATTAACTCACGGGCTGATTGTGTTTTTTAGGCCTTCGCAAGCTATCGGAAGTGTGTGCGCAGCAGGAGAGACAAATCTATGTTTTCGCGCCTTTTTTGCGATTTCCAGGTCGAAAAACACACAGACCCCAAAAATAAAGAAACGGCTGTCCAGCCAAAACTGAGGCTTCAAACTTGATGAAAACAGTCTCTCCCACAATAACTCAAGGGCCGCTTGTGTTTTTTAGGCCTTTGCAAGCTATCGGAAGTGTGTGCGCGGCAGGAGAGACAAATCCATGTTTTCGCGCCTTTTTTGCGATTTCAAGGTCGAAAAACACATAGGCCCCAAAATGAAAGAAACGGCTGGCGCGACAAAACTATGGCTTCAAACTTGATGAAAACAGTCTCTCCCATAATAACTCACGGGCTGCTTGTGTTTTTTAGGCCTTTGCAAGCTATCGGAAGTGTGTGCGCGGCAGGAGAGACAAATCCATGTTTTCGCGCCTTTTTTGCGATTTCCAGGTCGAAAAACACACAGACCCCAAAAATAAAGAAACGGCTGTCCAGCCAAAACTGAGGCTTCAAACTTGATGAAAACAGTCTCTCCCACAATAACTCAAGGGCCGCTTGTGTTTTTTAGGCCTTCGCAAGCTATCGGAAGTGTGTGCGCGGCAGGAGAGACAAATCCATGTTTTCGCGCATTTTTTGCGATTTCAAGGTCGAAAAACACATAGGCCCCAAAATGAAAGAAACGGCTGCCGCGCCAAAACTATGGCTTCAAACTTGATGAAAACAGTCTCTCCCATAATAACTCACAGGCTGCTTGTGTTTTTTAGGCCTTTGCAAGCTATCGGAAGTGTGTGCGCAGCAGGAGAGACAAATCTATGTTTTCGCGCCTGTTTTGCCATTTCCAGGTCGAAAAACACACAGACCCCAAAAATAAAGAAACGGCTGTCCAGCCAAAACTGAGGCTTCAAACTTGATGAAAACAGTCTCTCCCACAATAACTCAAGGGCCGCTTGTGTTTTTTAGGCCTTTGCAAGCTATCGGAAGTGTGTGCGCGGCAGGAGAGACAAATCCATGTTTTCGCGCCTTTTTTGCGATTTCAAGGTCGAAAAACACATAGGCCCCAAAATGAAAGAAACGGCTGGCGCGACAAAACTATGGCTTCAAACTTGATGAAAACAGTCTCTCCCATAATAACTCACGGGCTGCTTGTGTTTTTTAGGCCTTTGCAAGCTATCGGAAGTGTGTGCGCGGCAGGAGAGACAAATCCATGTTTTCGCGCCTTTTTTGCGATTTCCAGGTCGAAAAACACACAGACCCCAAAAATAAAGAAACGGCTGTCCAGCCAAAACTGAGGCTTCAAACTTGATGAAAACAGTCTCTCCCACAATAACTCAATGGCCGCTTGTGTTTTTTAGGCCTTCGCAAGCTATCGGAAGTGTGTGCGCGGCAGGAGAGACAAATCCATGTTTTCGCGCATTTTTTCGATTTCAAGGTCGAAAAACACATAGGCCCCAAAATGAAAGAAACGGCTGCCGCGCCAAAACTATGGCTTCAAACTTGATGAAAACAGTCTCTCCCATATTAACTCACGGGCTGATTGTGTTTTTTAGGCCTTCGCAAGCTATCGGAAGTGTGTGCGCAGAAGGAGAGACAAATCTATGTTTTCGCGCCTGTTTTGCCATTTCCAGGTCGAAATACACACAGACCCCAAAAATAAAGAAACGGCTGTCCAGCCAAAACTGAGGCTTCAAACTTGATGAAAACAGTCTCTCCCACAATAACTCAAGGGCCGCTTGTGTTTTTTAGGCCTTCGCAAGTTATCGGAAGTGTGTGCGCGGCAGGAGAGACAAATCCATGTTTTCGCGCATTTTTTGAGATTTCAAGGTCGAAAAACACATAGGCCCCAAAATGAAAGAAACGGCTGCCGCGCCAAAACTATGGCTTCAAACTTGATGAAAACAGTCTCTCCCATAATAACTCACGGGCTGCTTGTGTTTTTTAGGCCTTTGCAAGCTATCGGAAGTGTGTGCGCGGCAGGAGAGACAAATCCATGTTTTCGCGCCTTTTTTGCGATTTCAAGGTCGAAAAACACATAGGCCCCAAAATGAAAGAAACGGCTGGCGCGCCAAAACTATGGCTTCAAACTTGATGAAAACAGTCTCTCCCATATTAACTCACGGGCTGATTGTGTTTTTTAGGCCTTCGCAAGCTATCGGAAGTGTGTGCGCAGCAGGAGAGACAAATCTATGTTTTCGCGCCTGTTTTGCCATTTCCAGGTCGAAATACACACAGACCCCAAAAATAAAGAAACGGCTGTCCAGCCAAAACTGAGGCTTCAAACTTGATGAAAACAGTCTCTCCCACAATAACTCAAGGGCCGCTTGTGTTTTTTAGGCCTTCGCAAGTTATCGGAAGTGTGTGCGCGGCAGGAGAGACAAATCCATGTTTTCGCGCATTTTTTGAGATTTCAAGGTCGAAAAACACATAGGCCCCAAAATGAAAGAAACGGCTGCCGCGCCAAAACTATGGCTTCAAACTTGATGAAAACAGTCTCTCCCATAATAACTCACGGGCTGCTTGTGTTTTTTAGGCCTTTGCAAGCTATCGGAAGTGTGTGCGCGGCAGGAGAGACAAATCCATGTTTTCGCGCCTTTTTTGCGATTTCAAGGTCGAAAAACACATAGGCCCCAAAATGAAAGAAACGGCTGGCGCGCCAAAACTATGGCTTCAAACTTGATGAAAACAGTCTCTCCCATATTAACTCACGGGCTGATTGTGTTTTTTAGGCCTTCGCAAGCTATCGGAAGTGTGTGCGCAGCAGGAGAGACAAATCTATGTTTTCGCGCCTTTTTTGCCATTTCCAGGTCGAAAAACACACAGACCCCAAAAATAAAGAAACGGCTGTCCAGCCAAAACTGAGGCTTCGAACTTGATGAAAACAGTCTCTCAGACAATAACTCAAGGGCCGCTTGTGTTTTTTAGGCCTTCGCAAGCTATCGGAAGTGTGTGCGCGGCAGGAGAGACAAATCCATGTTTTCGCGCCTTTTTTGCCATTTCCAGGTCGAAAAACACAAAGGCCCCGAAATGAAAGAAACGGCTGCTGCGCCAAAACTATGACTTCAAACTTGATGAAAACAGTCTCTCCCACAATAACTCAAGGGCTGCTTGTGTTTTTTAGGCCTTCGCAAGATATCGGAAGTGTGTGCGCAGCAGGAGAGACAAATCAATGTTTTCGCGACTTTTTTGCGATTTCAAGGTCGAAAAACACATTGGCCCCAAAATGAAAGAAACGGCTGCCGCGCCAAAACTATGGCTTCAAACTTGATGAAAACAGTCTCTCCCATATTAACTCACGGGCTGATTGTGTTTTTTAGGCCTTCGCAAGCTATCGGAAGTGTGTGCGCAGCAGGAGAGACAAATCTATGTTTTCGCGCCTTTTTTGCCATTTCCAGGTCGAAAAACACACAGACCCCAAAAATAAAGAAACGGCTGTCCAGCCAAAACTGAGGCTTCGAACTTGATGAAAACAGTCTCTCAGACAATAACTCAAGGGCCGCTTGTGTTTTTTAGGCCTTCGCAAGCTATCGGAAGTGTGTGCGCGGCAGGAGAGACAAATCCATGTTTTCGCGCCTTTTTTGCCATTTCCAGGTCGAAAAACACAAAGGCCCCGAAATGAAAGAAACGGCTGCTGCGCCAAAACTATGACTTCAAACTTGATGAAAACAGTCTCTCCCACAATAACTCAAGGGCTGCTTGTGTTTTTTAGGCCTTCGCAAGATATCGGAAGTGTGTGCGCAGCAGGAGAGACAAATCAATGTTTTCGCGACTTTTTTGCGATTTCAAGGTCGAAAAACACATTGGCCCCAAAATGAAAGAAACGGCTGCCGCGCCAAAACTATGGCTTCAAACTTGATGAAAACAGTCTCTCCCATATTAACTCACGGGCTGATTGTGTTTTTTAGGCCTTCGCAAGCTATCGGAAGTGTGTGCGCAGCAGGAGAGACAAATCTATGTTTTCGCGCCTTTTTTGCCATTTCCAGGTCGAAAAACACACAGACCCCAAAAATAAAGAAACGGCTGTCCAGCCAAAACTGAGGCTTCAAACTTGATGAAAACAGTCTCTCCCAAAATAACTCAAGGGCCGCTTGTGTTTTTTAGGCCTTCGCAAGCTATCGGAAGTGTGTGCGCGGCAGTAGAGACAAATCCATGTTTTCGCGCATTTTTTGCGATTTCAAGGTCGAAAAAAACACATAGGCCCCAAAATGAAAGAAACGGCTGCCGCGCCAAAACTATGGCTTCAAACTTGATGAAAACAGTCTCTCCCATAATAACTCACGGGCTGCTTGTGTTTTTTAGGCCTTTGCAAGCTATCGGAAGTGTGTGCGCGGCAGGAGAGACAAATCCATGTTTTCGCGCCTTTTTTGCGATTTCAAGGTCGAAAAACACATAGGCCCCAAAATGAAAGAAACGGCTGGCGCGCCAAAACTATGGCTTCAAACTTGATGAAAACAGTCTCTCAGACAATAACTCAAGGGCCGCATGTGTTTTTTAGGCCTTCGCAAGATATCGGAAGTGTGTGCGCGGCAGGAGAGACAAATCAATGTTTTCGCGACTTTTTTGCGATTTCAAGGTCGAAAAACACATTGGCCCCAAAATGAAAGAAACGGCTGGCGCGCCAAAACTATGGCTTCAAACTTGATGAAAACAGTCTCTCCCATAATAACTCACGGGCTGCTTGTGTTTTTTAGGCCTTTGCAAGCTATCGGAAGTGTGTGCGCGGCAGGAGAGACAAATCCATGTTTTCGCACCTTTTTTGCGATTTCAAGGTCGAAAAACACATAGGCCCCAAAATGAAAGAAACGGCTGCCACGCCAAAACTATGGCTTCAAACTTGATGAAAACAGTCTCTCCCATATTAACTCACGGGCTGATTGTGTTTTTTAGGCCTTCGCAAGCTATCGGAAGTGTGTGCGCAGCAGGAGAGACAAATCTATGTTTTCGCGCCTGTTTTGCCATTTCCGGTTAGGGTTAGGGTTGTGGTCAGGGTCGGGGTTGGGGTTAGGGAAAGGGATAGGGTCGGGGTCGGGTTGATGGTTATGGTTAGGGTTGTGGTCAGGGTCGGGGTTGGGGTTAGGGAAAGGGATAGGGTCGGGGTCGGGTTGATGGTTATGGTTAGGGTTGTGGTCAGGGTCGGGGTCGGGGTTGGGGTTAGGGAAAGGGATAGGGTCGGGGTCGGGTTGATGGTTATGGTTAGGGTTGTGGTCAGGGTCGGGGTCGGGGTTGGGGTTAGGGAAAGGGATAGGGTCGGGGTCGGGTTGATGGTTATGGTTAGGGTTGTGGTCAGGGTCGGGGTCGGGGTTGGGGTTAGGGAAAGGGATAGGGTCGGGGTCGGGTTGATGGTTATGGTTAGGGTTGTGGTCAGGGTCGGGGTCGGGGTTGGGGTTAGGGAAAGGGATAGGGTCGGGGTCGGGTTGATGGTTATGGTTAGGGTTGTGGTCAGGGTCGGGGTCGGGGTTGGGGTTAGGGAAAGGGATAGGGTCGGGGTCGGGTTGATGGTTATGGTTAGGGTTGTGGTCAGGGTCGGGGTCGGGGTTGGGGTTAGGGAAAGGGATAGGGTCGGGGTCGGGTTGATGGTTATGGTTAGGGTTGTGGTCAGGGTCGGGGTCGGGGTTGGGGTTAGGGAAAGGGATAGGGTCGGGGTCGGGTTGATGGTTATGGTTAGGGTTGTGGTCAGGGTCGGGGTCGGGGTTGGGGTTAGGGAAAGGGATAGGGTCGGGGTCGGGTTGATGGTTATGGTTAGGGTTGTGGTCAGGGTCGGGGTCGGGGTTGGGGTTAGGGAAAGGGATAGGGTCGGGGTCGGGTTGATGGTTATGGTTAGGGTTGTGGTCAGGGTCGGGGTCGGGGTTGGGGTTAGGGAAAGGGATAGGGTCGGGGTCGGGTTGATGGTTATGGTTAGGGTTTTGGTCAGGGTCGGGGTCGGGGTTGGGGTTAGGGAAAGGGATAGGGTCGGGGTCGGGTTGATGGTTATGGTTAGGGTTGTGGTCAGGGTCGGGGTTGGGGTTAGGGAAAGGGATAGGGTCGGGGTCGGGTTGATGGTTATGGTTAGGGTTGTGGTCAGGGTCGGGGTCGGGGTTGGGGTTAGGGAAAGGGATAGGGTCGGGGTCGGGTTGATGGTTATGGTTAGGGTTGTGGTCAGGGTCGGGGTCGGGGTTGGGGTTAGGGAAAGGGATAGGGTCGGGGTCGGGTTGATGGTTATGGTTAGGGTTGTGGTCAGGGTCGGGGTCGGGGTTGGGGTTAGGGAAAGGGATAGGGTCGGTGTCGGGTTGATGGTTATGGTTAGGGTTGTGGTCAGGGTCGGGGTCGGGGTTGGGGTTAGGGAAAGGGATAGGGTCGGGGTCGGGTTGATGGTTATGGTTAGGGTTGTGGTCAGGGTCGGGGTCGGGGTTGGGGTTAGGGAAAGGGATAGGGTCGGGGTCGGGTTGATGGTTATGGTTAGGGTTGTGGTCAGGGTCGGGGTCGGGGTTGGGGTTAGGGAAAGGGATAGGGTCGGGGTCGGGTTGATGGTTATGGTTAGGGTTGTGGTCAGGGTCGGGTTCGGGGTTGCGGTTAGGGAAAGGGATAGGGTCGGGGTCGGGTTGATGGTTATGGTTAGGGTTGTGGTCAGGGTCGGGGTTGGGGTTAGGGAAAGGGATAGGGTCGGGGTCGGGTTGATGGTTATGGTTAGGGTTGTGGTCAGGGTCGGGGTCGGGGTTGGGGTTAGGGAAAGGGATAGGGTCGGGGTCGGGTTGATGGTTATGGTTAGGGTTGTGGTCAGGGTCGGGGTCGGGGTTGGGGTTAGGGAAAGGGATAGGGTCGGGGTCGGGTTGATGGTTATGGTTAGGGTTGTGGTCAGGGTCGGGGTCGGGGTTGGGGTTAGGGAAAGGGATAGGGTCGGGGTCGGGTTGATGGTTATGGTTAGGGTTGTGGTCAGGGTCGGGGTCGGGGTTGGGGTTAGGGAAAGGGATAGGGTCGGGGTCGGGTTGATGGTTATGGTTAGGGTTGTGGTCAGGGTCGGGGTCGGGGTTGGGGTTAGGGAAAGGGATAGGGTCGGGGTCGGGTTGATGGTTATGGTTAGGGTTGTGGTCAGGGTCGGGGTCGGGGTTGGGGTTAGGGAAAGGGATAGGGTCGGGGTCGGGTTGATGGTTATGGTTAGGGTTGTGGTCAGGGTCGGGTTCGGGGTTGGGGTTAGGGAAAGGGATAGGGTCGGGGTCGGGTTGATGGTTATGGTTAGGGTTGTGGTCAGGGTCGGGGTTGGGGTTAGGGAAAGGGATAGGGTCGGGGTCGGGTTGATGGTTATGGTTAGGGTTGTGGTCAGGGTCGGGGTCGGGGTTGGGGTTAGGGAAAGGGATAGGGTCGGGGTCGGGTTGATGGTTATGGTTAGGGTTGTGGTCAGGGTCGGGGTCGGGGTTGGGGTTAGGGAAAGGGATAGGGTCGGGGTCGGGTTGATGGTTATGGTTAGGGTTGTGGTCAGGGTCGGGGTCGGGGTTGGGGTTAGGGAAAGGGATAGGGTCGGGGTCGGGTTGATGGTTATGGTTAGGGTTGTGGTCAGGGTCGGGGTCGGGGTTGGGGTTAGGGAAAGGGATAGGGTCGGGATCGGGTTGATGGTTATGGTTAGGGTTGTGGTCAGGGTCGGGGGCGGGGTTGGGGTTAGGGAAAGGGATAGGGTCGGGGTCGGGTTGATGGTTATGGTTAGGGTTGTGGTCAGGGTCGGGGTCGGGGTTGGGGTTAGGGAAAGGGATAGGGTCGGGGTCGGGTTGATGGTTATGGTTAGGGTTGTGGTCAGGGTCGGGGTCGGGGTTGGGGTTAGGGAAAGGGATAGGGTCGGGGTCGGGTTGATGGTTATGGTTAGGGTTGTGGTCAGGGTCGGGGTTGGGGTTAGGGAAAGGGATAGGGTCGGGGTCGGGTTGATGGTTATGGTTAGGGTTGTGGTCAGGGTCGGGGTCGGGGTTGGGGTTAGGGAAAGGGATAGGGTCGGGGTCGGGTTGATGGTTATGGTTAGGGTTGTGGTCAGGGTCGGGGTCGGGGTTGGGGTTAGGGAAAGGGATAGGGTCGGGGTCGGGTTGATGGTTATGGTTAGGGTTGTGGTCAGGGTCGGGGTCGGGGTTGGGGTTAGGGAAAGGGATAGGGTCGGGGTCGGGTTGATGGTTATGGTTAGGGTTGTGGTCAGGGTCGGGGTCGGGGTTGGGGTTAGGGAAAGGGATAGGGTCGGGGTCGGGTTGATGGTTATGGTTAGGGTTGTGGTCAGGGTCGGGGTCGGGGTTGGGGTTAGGGAAAGGGATAGGGTCGGGGTCGGGTTGATGGTTATGGTTAGGGTTGTGGTCAGGGTCGGGGTCGGGGTTGGGGTTAGGGAAAGGGATAGGGTCGGGGTCGGGTTGATGGTTATGGTTAGGGTTGTGGTCAGGGTCGGGGTCGGGGTTGGGGTTAGGGAAAGGGATAGGGTCGGGGTCGGGTTGATGGTTATGGTTAGGGTTGTGGTCAGGGTCGGGGTCGGGGTTGGGGTTAGGGAAAGGGATAGGGTCGGGGTCGGGTTGATGGTTATGGTTAGGGTTGTGGTCAGGGTCGGGGTCGGGGTTGGGGTTAGGGAAAGGGATAGGGTCGGGGTCGGGTTGATGGTTATGGTTAGGGTTGTGGTCAGGGTCGGGGTCGGGGTTGGGGTTAGGGAAAGGGATAGGGTCGGGGTCGGGTTGATGGTTATGGTTAGGGTTGTGGTCAGGGTCGGGGTCGGGGTTGGGGTTAGGGAAAGGGATAGGGTCGGGGTCGGGTTGATGGTTATGGTTAGGGTTGTGGTCAGGGTCGGGGTTGGGGTTAGGGAAAGGGATAGGGTCGGGGTCGGGTTGATGGTTATGGTTAGGGTTGTGGTCAGGGTCGGGGTTGGGGTTAGGGAAAGGGATAGGGTCGGGGTCGGGTTGATGGTTATGGTTAGGGTTGTGGTCAGGGTCGGGGTCGGGGTTGGGGTTAGGGAAAGGGATAGGGTCGGGGTCGGGTTGATGGTTATGGTTAGGGTTGTGGTCAGGGTCGGGGTCGGGGTTGGGGTTAGGGAAAGGGATAGGGTCGGGGTCGGGTTGATGGTTATGGTTAGGGTTGTGGTCAGGGTCGGGGTCGGGGTTGGGGTTAGGGAAAGGGATAGGGTCGGGGTCGGGTTGATGGTTATGGTTAGGGTTGTGGTCAGGGTCGGGGTCGGGGTTGGGGTTAGGGAAAGGGATAGGGTCGGGGTCGGGTTGATGGTTATGGTTAGGGTTGTGGTCAGGGTCGGGGTCGGGGTTGGGGTTAGGGAAAGGGATAGGGTCGGGGTCGGGTTGATGGTTATGGTTAGGGTTGTGGTCAGGGTCGGGGTCGGGGTTGGGGTTAGGGAAAGGGATAGGGTCGGGGTCGGGTTGATGGTTATGGTTAGGGTTGTGGTCAGGGTCGGGGTCGGGGTTGGGGTTAGGGAAAGGGATAGGGTCGGGGTCGGGTTGATGGTTATGGTTAGGGTTGTGGTCAGGGTCGGGGTCGGGGTTGGGGTTAGGGAAAGGGATAGGGTCGGGGTCGGGTTGATGGTTATGGTTAGGGTTGTGGTCAGGGTCGGGGTCGGGGTTGGGGTTAGGGAAAGGGATAGGGTCGGGGTCGGGTTGATGGTTATGGTTAGGGTTGTGGTCAGGGTCGGGGTCGGGGTTGGGGTTAGGGAAAGGGATAGGGTCGGGGTCGGGTTGATGGTTATGGTTAGGGTTGTGGTCAGGGTCGGGGTCGGGGTTGGGGTTAGGGAAAGGGATAGGGTCGGGGTCGGGTTGATGGTTATGGTTAGGGTTGTGGTCAGGGTCGGGGTCGGGGTTGGGGTTAGGGAAAGGGATAGGGTCGGGGTCGGGTTGATGGTTATGGTTAGGGTTGTGGTCAGGGTCGGGGTCGGGGTTGGGGTTAGGGAAAGGGATAGGGTCGGGGTCGGGTTGATGGTTATGGTTAGGGTTGTGGTCAGGGTCGGGGTCGGGGTTGGGGTTAGGAAAAGGGATAGGGTCGGGGTCGGGTTGATGGTTATGGTTAGGGTTGTGGTCAGGGTCGGGGTCGGGGTTGGGGTTAGGGAAAGGGATAGGGTCGGGGTCGGGTTGATGGTTATGGTTAGGGTTGTGGTCAGGGTCGGGGTCGGGGTTGGGGTTAGGGAAAGGGATAGGGTCGGGGTCGGGTTGATGGTTATGGTTAGGGTTGTGGTCAGGGTCGGGGTCGGGGTTGGGGTTAGGGAAAGGGATAGGGTCGGGGTCGGGTTGATGGTTATGGTTAGGGTTGTGGTCAGGGTCGGGGTCGGGGTTGGGGTTAGGGAAAGGGATAGGGTCGGGGTCGGGTTGATGGTTATGGTTAGGGTTGTGGTCAGGGTCGGGGTCGGGGTTGGGGTTAGGGAAAGGGATAGGGTCGGGGTCGGGTTGATGGTTATGGTTAGGGTTGTGGTCAGGGTCGGGGTCGGGGTTGGGGTTAGGGAAAGGGATAGGGTCGGGGTCGGGTTGATGGTTATGGTTAGGGTTGTGGTCAGGGTCGGGGTCGGGGTTGGGGTTAGGGAAAGGGATAGGGTCGGGGTCGGGTTGATGGTTATGGTTAGGGTTGTGGTCAGGGTCGGGGTCGGGGTTGGGGTTAGGGAAAGGGATAGGGTCGGGGTCGGGTTGATGGTTATGGTTAGGGTTGTGGTCAGGGTCGGGGTCGGGGTTGGGGTTAGGGAAAGGGATAGGGTCGGGGTCGGGTTGATGGTTATGGTTAGGGTTGTGGTCAGGGTCGGGGTCGGGGTTGGGGTTAGGGAAAGGGATAGGGTCGGGGTCGGGTTGATGGTTATGGTTAGGGTTGTGGTCAGGGTCGGGGTCGGGGTTGGGGTTAGGAAAAGGGATAGGGTCGGGGTCGGGTTGATGGTTATGGTTAGGGTTGTGGTCAGGGTCGGGGTCGGGGTTGGGGTTAGGGAAAGGGATAGGGTCGGGGTCGGGTTGATGGTTATGGTTAGGGTTGTGGTCAGGGTCGGGGTCGGGGTTGGGGTTAGGGAAAGGGATAGGGTCGGGGTCGGGTTGATGGTTATGGTTAGGGTTGTGGTCAGGGTCGGGGTCGGGGTTGGGGTTAGGGAAAGGGATAGGGTCGGGGTCGGGTTGATGGTTATGGTTAGGGTTGTGGTCAGGGTCGGGGTCGGGGTTGGGGTTAGGGAAAGGGATAGGGTCGGGGTCGGGTTGATGGTTATGGTTAGGGTTGTGGTCAGGGTCGGGGTCGGGGTTGGGGTTAGGGAAAGGGATAGGGTCGGGGTCGGGTTGATGGTTATGGTTAGGGTTGTGGTCAGGGTCGGGGTCGGGGTTGGGGTTAGGGAAAGGGATAGGGTCGGGGTCGGGTTGATGGTTATGGTTAGGGTTGTGGTCAGGGTCGGGGTGGGGGTTGGGGTTAGGGAAAGGGATAGGGTCGGGGTCGGGTTGATGGTTATGGTTAGGGTTGTGGTCAGGGTCGGGGTCGGGGTTGGGGTTAGGGAAAGGGATAGGGTCGGGGTCGGGTTGATGGTTATGGTTAGGGTTGTGGTCAGGGTCGGGGTCGGGGTTGGGGTTAGGGAAAGGGATAGGGTCGGGGTCGGGTTGATGGTTATGGTTAGGGTTGTGGTCAGGGTCGGGGTCGGGGTTGGGGTTAGGGAAAGGGATAGGGTCGGGGTCGGGTTGATGGTTATGGTTAGGGTTGTGGTCAGGGTCGGGTTCGGGGATGGGGTTAGGGAAAGGGATAGGGTCGGGGTCGGGTTGATGGTTATGGTTAGGGTTGTGGTCAGGGTCGGGGTTGGGGTTAGGGAAAGGGATAGGGTCGGGGTCGGGTTGATGGTTATGGTTAGGGTTGTGGTCAGGGTCGGGGTCGGGGTTGGGGTTAGGGAAAGGGATAGGGTCGGGGTTGGGTTGATGGTTATGGTTAGGGTTGTGGTCAGGGTCGGGGTCGGGGTTGGGGTTAGGGAAAGGGATAGGGTCGGGGTCGGGTTGATGGTTATGGTTAGGGTTGTGGTCAGGGTCGGGGTCGGGGTTGGGGTTAGGGAAAGGGATAGGGTCGGGGTCGGGTTGATGGTTATGGTTAGGGTTGTGGTCAGGGTCGGGGTCGGGGTTGGGGTTAGGGAAAGGGATAGGGTCGGGGTCGGGTTGATGGTTATGGTTAGGGTTGTGGTCAGGGTCGGGGGCGGGGTTGGGGTTAGGGAAAGGGATAGGGTCGGGGTCGGGTTGATGGTTATGGTTAGGGTTGTGGTCAGGGTCGGGGGCGGGGTTGGGGTTAGGGAAAGGGATAGGGTCGGGGTCGGGTTGATGGTTATGGTTAGGGTTGTGGTCAGGGTCGGGGGCGGGGTTGGGGTAAGGGAAAGGGATAGGGTCGGGGTCGGGTTGATGGTTATGGTTAGGGTTGTGGTCAGGGTCGGGGTCGGGGTTGGGGTTAGGGAAAGGGATAGGGTCGGGGTCGGGTTGATGGTTATGGTTAGGGTTGTGGTCAGGGTCGGGGTCGGGGTTGGGGTTAGGGAAAGGGATAGGGTCGGGGTCGGGTTGATGGTTATGGTTAGGGTTGTGGTCAGGGTCGGGGTCGGGGTTGGGGTTAGGGAAAGGGATAGGGTCGGGGTCGGGTTGATGGTTATGGTTAGGGTTGTGGTCAGGGTCGGGGTCGGGGTTGGGGTTAGGGAAAGGGATAGGGTCGGGGTCGGGTTGATGGTTATGGTTAGGGTTGTGGTCAGGGTCGGGGTCGGGGTTGGGGTTAGGGAAAGGGATAGGGTCGGGGTCGGGTCGATGGTTATGGTTAGGGTTGTGGTCAGGGTCGGGGTTGGGGTTAGGGAAAGGGATAGGATCGGGGTCGGGTTGATGGTTATGGTTAGGGTTGTGGTCAGGGTCGGGGTCGGGGTCGGGGTTGGGGTTAGGGAAAGGGATAGGGTCGGGGTCGGGTTGATGGTTATGGTTAGGGTTGTGGTCAGGGTCGGGGTCGGGGTTGGGGTTAGGGAAAGGGATAGGGTCGGGGTCGGGTTGATGGTTATGGTTAGGGTTGTGGTCAGGGTCGGGGTCGGGGTTGGGGTTAGGGAAAGGGATAGGGTCGGGGTCGGGTTGATGGTTATGGTTAGGGTTGTGGTCATGGTCGGGGTCGGGGTTGGGGTTAGGGAAAGGGATAGGGTCGGGGTCGGGTTGATGGTTATGGTTAGGGTTGTGGTCAGGGTCGGGGTCGGGGTTGGGGTTAGGGAAAGGGATAGGGTCGGGGTCGGGTTGATGGTTATGGTTAGGGTTGTGGTCAGGGTCGGGGTCGGGGTTGGGGTTAGGGAAAGGGATAGGGTCGGGGTCGGGTTGATGGTTATGGTTAGGGTTGTGGTCAGGGTCGGGGTCGGGGTTGGGGTTAGGGAAAGGGATAGGGTCGGGGTCGGGTTGATGGTTATGGTTAGGGTTGTGGTCAGGGTCGGGGTCGGGGTTGGGGTTAGGGAAAGGGATAGGGTCGGGGTCGGGTTGATGGTTATGGTTAGGGTTGTGGTCAGGGTCGGGGTCGGGGTTGGGGTTGGGGTTAGGGAAAGGGATAGGGTCGGGGTCGGGTTGATGGTTATGGTTAGGGTTGTGGTCAGGGTCGGGGTCGGGGTTGGGGTTAGGGAAAGGGATAGGGTCGGGGTCGGGTTGATGGTTATGGTTAGGGTTGTGGTCAGGGTCGGGGTCGGGGTTGGGGTTAGGGAAAGGGATAGGGTCGGGGTCGGGTTGATGGTTATGGTTAGGGTTGTGGTCAGGGTCGGGGTCGGGGTTGGGGTTAGGGAAAGGGATAGGGTCGGGGTCGGGTTGATGGTTATGGTTAGGGTTGTGGTCAGGGTCGGGGTCGGGGTTGGGGTAAGGGAAATGGATAGGGTCGGGGTCGGGTTGATGGTTATGGTTAGGGTTGTGGTCAGGGTCGGGGTCGGGGTTGGGGTTAGGGAAAGGGATAGGGTCGGGGTCGGGTTGATGGTTTTGGTTAGGGTTGTGGTCAGGGTCGGGGTCGGGGTTGGGGTTAGGGAAAGGGATAGGGTCGGGGTCGGGTTGATGGTTATGGTTAGGGTTGTGGTCAGGGTCGGGGTCGGGGTTGGGGTTAGGGAAAGGGATAGGGTCGGGGTCGGGTTGATGGTTATGGTTAGGGTTGTGGTCAGGGTCGGGGTCGGGGTTGGGGTTAGGGAAAGGGATAGGGTCGGGGTCGGGTTGATGGTTATGGTTAGGGTTGTGGTCAGGGTCGGGGTCGGGGTTGGGGTTAGGGAAAGGGATAGGGTCGGGGTCGGGTTGATGGTTATGGTTAGGGTTGTGGTCAGGGTCGGGGTCGGGGTTGGGGTTAGGGAAAGGGATAGGGTCGGGGTCGGGTTGATGGTTATGGTTAGGGTTGAAACTTGATGAAAACAGTCTCTCCCACAACAACTCAAGGGCTGCTTGTGTTTTTTAGGCCTTTGCACGCTATCGGAAGTGTGTGCGCGGCAGGAGAGACAAATCCATGTTTTCGCGCCTTTTTTCCATTTCCAGGTCGAAGAAAACAAAGGCCCCAAAAATAAAGAAACGGCTGCCGCGCCAAAACTATGGCTTCAAACTTGATGAAAACAGTCTCTCCCACAACAACTCAAGGGCTGCTTGTGTTTTTTAGGCCTTCGCAAGATATCGGAAGTGTGTGTGCGGCAGGAGAGACAAATCCATGTTTTCGCGCCTTTTTTGCCATTTCCAGGTCGAAAAACACAAAGGCCCCAAAATGAAAGAAACGGCTGCCGCGCCAAAACTATGACTTCAAACTTGATGAAAACAGTCTCTCCCACAATAACTCAAGGGCTGCTTGTGTTTTTTAGGCCTTCGCAAGATATCGGAAGTGTGTGCGCGGCAGGAGAGACAAATCAATGTTTTCGCGACTTTTTTGCGATTTCAAGGTCGAAAAACACATAGGCCCCAAAATGAAAGAAACGGCTGGCGCGCCAAAACTATGGCTTCAAACTTGATGAAAACAGTCTCTCCCATATTAACTCACGGGCTGCTTGTGTTTTTTAGGCCTTTGCAAGCTATCGGAAGTGTGTGCGCGGCAGGAGAGACAAATCCATGTTTTCGCGCCTTTTTTGCGATTTCCAGGTCGAAAAACACACAGACCCCAAAAATAAAGAAACGGCTGTCCAGCCAAAACTGAGGCTTCAAACTTGATGAAAACAGTCTCTCCCACAATAACTCAAGGGCCGCTTGTGTTTTTTAGGCCTTCGCAAGCTATCGGAAGTGTGTGCGCGGCAGGAGAGACAAATCCATGTTTTCGCGAATTTTTTGCGATTTCAAGGTCGAAAAACACATAGGCCCCAAAATGAAAGCAACGGCTGCCGCGCCAAAACTATGGCTTCAAACTTGATGAAAACAGTCTCTCCCACAATAACTCAAGGGCCGCTTGTGTTTTTTAGGCCTTCGCAAGCTATCGGAAGTGTGTGCGCGGCAGGAGAGACAAATCCATGTTTTCGCGAATTTTTTGCGATTTCAAGGTCGAAAAACACATAGGCCCCAAAATGAAAGCAACGGCTGTCCAGCCAAAACTGAGGCTTCAAACTTGATGAAAACAGTCTCACCCACAATAACTCAAGGGCCGCTTGTGTTTTTTAGGCCTTTGCAAGCTATCGGAAGTGTGTGCGCGGCAGGAGAGACAAATCCATGTTTTCGCGCCTTTTTTGCGATTTCAAGGTCGAAAAACACATAGGCCCCAAAATGAAAGAAACGGCTGGCGCGCCAAAACTATGGCTTCAAACTTGATGAAAACAGTCTTTCCCATAATAACTCACGGGCTGCTTGTGTTTTTTAGGCCTTTGCAAGCTATCGGAAGTGTGTGCGCGGCAGGAGAGACAAATCCATGTTTTCGCGCCTTTTTTGCGATTTCAAGGTCGAAAAACACATAGGCCCCAAAATGAAAGAAACGGCTGCCGCGCCAAAACTATGGCTTCAAACTTGATGAAAACAGTCTCTCCCATATTAACTCACGGGCTGATTGTGTTTTTTAGGCCTTCGCAAGCTATCGGAAGTGTGTGCGCAGCAGGAGAGACAAATCTATGTTTTCGCGCCTTTTTTGCCATTTCCAGGTCGAAAAACACACAGAACCCAAAAATAAAGCAACGGCTGTCTAGCCAAAACTGAGGCTTCAAACTTGATGAAAACTGTCTCTCCCACAATAACTCAAGGGCCGCTTGTGTTTTTTAGGCCTTTGCAAGCTATCGGAAGTGTGTGCGCGGCAGGAGAGACAAATCCATGTTTTCGCGCCTTTTTTGCGATTTCAAGGTCGAAAAACACATAGGCCCCAAAATGAAAGAAACGGCTGGCGCGCCAAAACTATGGCTTCAAACTTGATGAAAACAGTCTTTCCCATAATAACTCACGGGCTGCTTGTGTTTTTTAGGCCTTTGCAAGCTATCGGAAGTGTGTGCGCGGCAGGAGAGACAAATCCATGTTTTCGCGCCTTTTTTGCGATTTCAAGGTCGAAAAACACATAGGCCCCAAAATGAAAGAAACGGCTGCCGCGCCAAAACTATGGCTTCAAACTTGATGAAAACAGTCTCTCCCATAATAACTCACGGGCTGCTTGTGTTTTTTAGGCCTTTGCAAGCTATCGGAAGTGTGTGCGCGGCAGGAGAGACAAATCCATGTTTTCGCTCCTTTTTTGCGATTTCAAGGTCGAAAAACACATAGGCCCCAAAATGAAAGAAACGGCTGGCGCGCCAAAACTATGGCTTCAAACTTGATGAAAACAGTCTCTCCCATATTAACTCACGGGCTGCTTGTGTTTTTTAGGCCTTTGCAAGCTATCGGAAGTGTGTGCGCGGCAGGAGAGACAAATCCATGTTTTCGCGCCTTTTTTGCGATTTCCAGGTCGAAAAACACACAGACCCCAAAAATAAAGAAACGGCTGTCCAGCCAAAACTGAGGCTTCAAACTTGATGAAAACAGTCTCTCCCACAATAACTCAAGGGCCGCTTGTGTTTTTTAGGCCTTCGCAAGCTATCGGAAGTGTGTGCGCGGCAGGAGAGACAAATCCATGTTTTCGCGAATTTTTTGCGATTTCAAGGTCGAAAAACACATAGGCCCCAAAATGAAAGCAACGGCTGCCGCGCCAAAACTATGGCTTCAAACTTGATGAAAACAGTCTCTCCCACAATAACTCAAGGGCCGCTTGTGTTTTTTAGGCCTTCGCAAGCTATCGGAAGTGTGTGCGCGGCAGGAGAGACAAATCCATGTTTTCGCGAATTTTTGCGATTTCAAGGTCGAAAAACACATAGGCCCCAAAATGAAAGAAACGGCTGCCGCGCCAAAACTATGGCTTCAAACTTGATGAAAACAGTCTCTCCCATATTAACTCACGGGCTGATTGTGTTTTTTAGGCCTTCGCAAGCTATCGGAAGTGTGTGCGCGGCAGGAGAGACAAATCCATGTTTTCGCGCCTTTTTTGCGATTTCAAGGTCGAAAAACACATAGGCCCCAAAATGAAAGAAACGGCTGGCGCGCCAAAACTATGGCTTCAAACTTGATGAAAACAGTCTCTCCCATATTAACTCACGGGCTGATTGTGTTTTTTAGGCCTTCGCAAGCTATCGGAAGTGTGTGCGCAGCAGGAGAGACAAATCTATGTTTTCGCGCCTGTTTTGCCATTTCCAGGTCGAAAAACACACAGACCCCAAAAATAAAGAAACGGCTGTCCAGCCAAAACTGAGGCTTCAAACTTGATGAAAACTGTCTCTCCCACAATAACTCAAGGGCCGCTTGTGTTTTTTAGGCCTTTGCAAGCTATCGGAAGTGTGTGCGCGGCAGGAGAGACAAATCCATGTTTTCGCGCCTTTTTTGCGATTTCAAGGTCGAAAAACACATAGGCCCCAAAATGAAAGAAACGGCTGGCGCGCCAAAACTATGGCTTCAAACTTGATGAAAACAGTCTTTCCCATAATAACTCACGGGCTGCTTGTGTTTTTTAGGCCTTTGCAAGCTATCGGAAGTGTGTGCGCGGCAGGAGAGACAAATCCATGTTTTCGCGCCTTTTTTGCGATTTCAAGGTCGAAAAACACATAGGCCCCAAAATGAAAGAAACGGCTGCCGCGCCAAAACTATGGCTTCAAACTTGATGAAAACAGTCTCTCCCATAATAACTCACGGGCTGCTTGTGTTTTTTAGGCCTTTGCAAGCTATCGGAAGTGTGTGCGCGGCAGGAGAGACAAATCCATGTTTTCGCTCCTTTTTTGCGATTTCAAGGTCGAAAAACACATAGGCCCCAAAATGAAAGAAACGGCTGCCGCGCCAAAACTATGGCTTCAAACTTGATGAAAACAGTCTCTCCCATATTAACTCACGGGCTGATTGTGTTTTTTAGGCCTTCGCAAGCTATCGGAAGTGTGTGCGCAGCAGGAGAGACAAATCTATGTTTTCGCGCCTTTTTTGCCATTTCCAGGTCGAAAAACACACAGAACCCAAAAATAAAGCAACGGCTGTCTAGCCAAAACTGAGGCTTCAAACTTGATGAAAACTGTCTCTCCCACAATAACTCAAGGGCCGCTTGTGTTTTTTAGGCCTTTGCAAGCTATCGGAAGTGTGTGCGCGGCAGGAGAGACAAATCCATGTTTTCGCGCCTTTTTTGCGATTTCAAGGTCGAAAAACACATAGGCCCCAAAATGAAAGAAACGGCTGGCGCGCCAAAACTATGGCTTCAAACTTGATGAAAACAGTCTTTCCCATAATAACTCACGGGCTGCTTGTGTTTTTTAGGCCTTTGCAAGCTATCGGAAGTGTGTGCGCGGCAGGAGAGACAAATCCATGTTTTCGCTCCTTTTTTGCGATTTCAAGGTCGAAAAACACATAGGCCCCAAAATGAAAGAAACGGCTGCCGCGCCAAAACTATGGCTTCAAACTTGATGAAAACAGTCTCTCCCATATTAACTCACGGGCTGATTGTGTTTTTTAGGCCTTCGCAAGCTATCGGAAGTGTGTGCGCAGCAGGAGAGACAAATCTATGTTTTCGCGCCTGTTTTGCCATTTCCAGGTCGAAAAACACACAGACCCCAAAAATAAAGAAACGGCTGTCCAGCCAAAACTGAGGCTTCAAACTTGATGAAAACAGTCTCTCCCAAAATAACTCAAGGGCCGCTTGTGTTTTTTAGGCCTTCGCAAGCTATCGGAAGTGTGTGCGCGGCAGTAGAGACAAATCCATGTTTTCGCGCCTTTTTTGCGATTTCAAGGTCGAAAAACACATAGGCCCCAAAATGAAAGAAACGGCTGGCGCGCCAAAACTATGGCTTCAAACTTGATGAAAACAGTCTCTCCCATATTAACTCACGGGCTGATTGTGTTTTTTAGGCCTTCGCAAGCTATCGGAAGTGTGTGCGCAGCAGGAGAGACAAATCTATGTTTTCGCGCCTGTTTTGCCATTTCCAGGTCGAAAAACACACAGACCCCAAAAATAAAGAAACGGCTGTCCAGCCAAAACTGAGGCTTCAAACTTGATGAAAACAGTCTCTCCCACAATAACTCAAGGGCCGCTTGTGTTTTTTAGGCCTTCGCAAGCTGTCGGAAGTGTGTGCGCGGCAGGAGAGACAAATCCATGTTTTCGCGCATTTTTTGCGATTTCAAGGTCGAAAAACACATAGGCCCCAAAATGAAAGAAACGGCTGCCGCGCCAATACTATGGCTTCAAACTTGATGAAAACAGTCTCTCCCATAATAACTCACGGGCTGCTTGTGTTTTTTAGGCCTTTGCAAGCTATCGGAAGTGTGTGCGCGGCAGGAGATACAAATCCATGTTTTCGCGCCTTTTTTGCGATTTCAAGGTCGAAAAACACATAGGCCCCAAAATGAAAGAAACGGCTGCCGCGCCAAAACTATGGCTTCAAACTTGATGAAAACAGTCTCTCCCATATTAACTCACGGGCTGATTGTGTTTTTTAGGCCTTCGCAAGCTATCGGAAGTGTGTGCGCAGCAGGAGAGACAAATCTATGTTTTCGCGCCTTTTTTGCCATTTCCAGGTCGAAAAACACACAGACCCCAAAAATAAAGAAACGGCTGTCCAGCCAAAACTGAGGCTTCAAACTTGATGAAAACAGTCTCTCCCAAAATAACTCAAGGGCCGCTTGTGTTTTTTAGGCCTTCGCAAGCTATCGGAAGTGTGTGCGCGGCAGTAGAGACAAATCCATGTTTTCGCGCATTTTTTGCGATTTCAAGGTCGAAAAACACATAGGCCCCAAAATGAAAGAAACGGCTGCCGCGCCAAAACTATGGCTTCAAACTTGTAGAAAACAGTCTCTCCCATAATAACTCACGGGCTGCTTGTGTGTTTTAGGCCTTTGCAAGCTATCGGAAGTGTGTGCGCGGCAGGAGAGACAAATCCATGTTTTCGCGCCTTTTTTGCGATTTCAAGGTCGAAAAACACATAGGCCCCAAAATGAAAGAAACGGCTGGCGCGCCAAAACTATGGCTTCAAACTTGATGAAAACAGTCTCTCCCATATTAACTCACGGGCTGATTGTGTTTTTTAGGCCTTCGCAAGCTATCGGAAGTGTGTGCGCAGCAGGAGAGACAAATCTATGTTTTCGCGCCTGTTTTGCCATTTCCAGGTCGAAAAACACACAGACCCCAAAAATAAAGAAACGGCTGTCCAGCCAAAACTGAGGCTTCAAACTTGATGAAAACAGTCTCTCCCACAATAACTCAAGGGCCGCTTGTGTTTTTTAGGCCTTCGCAAGCTATCGGAAGTGTGTGCGCGGCAGGAGAGACAAATCCATGTTTTCGCGCATTTTTTGCGATTTCAAGGTCGAAAAACACATAGGCCCCAAAATGAAAGAAACGGCTGCCGCGCCAATACTATGGCTTCAAACTTGATGAAAACAGTCTCTCCCATAATAACTCACGGGCTGCTTGTGTTTTTTAGGCCTTTGCAAGCTATCGGAAGTGTGTGCGCGGCAGGAGATACAAATCCATGTTTTCGCGCCTTTTTTGCGATTTCAAGGTCGAAAAACACATAGGCCCCAAAATGAAAGAAACGGCTGCCGCGCCAAAACTATGGCTTCAAACTTGATGAAAACAGTCTCTCCCATATTAACTCACGGGCTGATTGTGTTTTTTAGGCCTTCGCAAGCTATCGGAAGTGTGTGCGCAGCAGGAGAGACAAATCTATGTTTTCGCGCCTTTTTTGCCATTTCCAGGTCGAAAAACACACAGACCCCAAAAATAAAGAAACGGCTGTCCAGCCAAAACTGAGGCTTCAAACTTGATGAAAACAGTCTCTCCCAAAATAACTCAAGGGCCGCTTGTGTTTTTTAGGCCTTCGCAAGCTATCGGAAGTGTGTGCGCGGCAGTAGAGACAAATCCATGTTTTCGCGCATTTTTTGCGATTTCATGGTCGAAAAACACATAGGCCCCAAAATGAAAGAAACGGCTGCCGCGCCAAAACTATGGCTTCAAACTTGATGAAAACAGTTTCTCCCATAATAACTCACGGGCTGCTTGTGTTTTTTAGGCCTTTGCAAGCTATCGGAAGTGTGTGCGCGGCAGGAGAGACAAATCCATGTTTTCGCGCCTTTTTTGCGATTTCAAGGTCGAAAAACACATAGGCCCCAAAATGAAAGAAACGGCTGGCGCGCCAAAACTATGGCTTCAAACTTGATGAAAACAGTCTCTCCCATAATAACTCACGGGCTGCTTGTGTTTTTTAGGCCTTTGCAAGCTATCGGAAGTGTGTGCGCAGCAGGAGAGACAAATCTATGTTTTCGCGCCTGTTTTGCCATTTCCAGGTCGAAAAACACACAGACCCCAAAAATAAAGAAACGGCTGTCCAGCCAAAACTGAGGCTTCAAACTTGATGAAAACAGTCTCTCCCACAATAACTCAAGGGCCGCTTGTGTTTTTTAGGCCTTTGCAAGCTATCGGAAGCGTGTGCGCGGCAGGAGAGACAAATCCATGTTTTCGCGCCTTTTTTGCGATTTCAAGGTCGAAAAACACATAGGCCCCAAAATGAAAGAAACGGCTGGCGCGCCAAAACTATGGCTTCAAACTTGATGAAAACAGTCTCTCCCATAATAACTCACGGGCTGCTTGTGTTTTTTAGGCCTTTGCAAGCTATCGGAAGTGTGTGCGCGGCAGGAGAGACAAATCCATGTTTTCGCGCCTTTTTTGCGATTTCAAGGTCGAAAAACACATAGGCCCCAAAATGAAAGAAACGGATGGCGCGCCAAAACTATGGCTTCAAACTTGAGGACAACAGTCTCTCCCATAATAACTCACGGGCTGCTTGTGTTTTTTAGGCTTTTGCAAGCTATCGGAAGTGTGTGCGCGGCAGGAGAGACAAATCCATGTTTTCGCGCCTTTTTTGCGATTTCCAGGTCGAAAAACACACAGACCCCAAAAATAAAGAAACGGCTGTCCAGCCAAAACTGAGGCTTCAAACTTGATGAAAACAGTCTCTCCCACAATAACTCAATGGCCGCTTGTGTTTTTTAGGCCTTCGCAAGCTATCGGAAGTGTGTGCGCGGCAGGAGAGACAAATCCATGTTTTCGCGCATTTTTTGCGATTTCAAGGTCGAAAAACACATAGGCCCCAAAATGAAAGAAACGGCTGCCGCGCCAAAACTATGGCTTCAAACTTGATGAAAACAGTCTCTCCCATATTAACTCACGGGCTGATTGTGTTTTTTAGGCCTTCGCAAGCTATCGGAAGTGTGTGCGCAGCAGGAGAGACAAATCTATGTTTTCGCGCCTGTTTTGCCATTTCCAGGTCGAAAAACACACAGACCCCAAAAATAAAGAAACGGCTGTCCAGCCAAAACTGAGGCTTCAAACTTGATGAAAACAGTCTCTCCCACAATAACTCAAGGGCCGCTTGTGTTTTTTAGGCCTTCGCAAGCTATCGGAAGTGTGTGCGCGGCAGGAGAGACAAATCCATGTTTTCGCGCATTTTTTGCGATTTCAAGGTCGAAAAACACATAGGCCCCAAAATGAAAGAAACGGCTGCCGCGCCAAAACTATGGCTTCAAACTTGATGAAAACAGTCTCTCCCATAATAACTCACGGGCTGCTTGTGTTTTTTAGGCCTTTGCAAGCTATCGGAAGTGTGTGCGCGGCAGGAGAGACAAATCCATGTTTTCGCGCCTTTTTTGCCATTTCCAGGTCGAAAAACACATAGGCCCCAAAATGAAAGAAACGGCTGGCGCGCCAAAACTATGGCTTCAAACTTGATGAAAACAGTCTCTCCCATAATAACTCACGGGCTGCTTGTGTTTTTTAGGCCTTTGCAAGCTATCGGAAGTGTGTGCGCGGCAGGAGAGACAAATCCATGTTTTCGCGCCTTTTTTGCGATTTCAAGGTCGAAAAACACATAGGCCCCAAAATGAAAGAAACGGCTGGCGCGCCAAAACTATGGCTTCAAACTTGATGAAAACAGTCTCTCCCATATTAACTCACGGGCTGATTGTGTTTTTTAGGCCTTCGCAAGCTATCGGAAGTGTGTGCGCAGCAGGAGAGACAAATCTATGTTTTCGCGCCTTTTTTTCATTTCCAGGTCGAAAAACACACAGAACTCAAAAATAAAGAAACGGCTGTCCAGCCAAAACTGAGGCTTCAAACTTGATGAAAACAGTCTCTCCCACAATAACTCAAGGGCCGCTTGTGTTTTTTAGGCCTTCGCAAGCTATCAGAAGTGTGTGCGCGGCAGGAGAGACAAATCCATGTTTTTGCGCATTTTTTGCGATTTCAAGGTCGAAAAACACATAGGCCCCAAAATGAAAGAAACGGCTGGCGCGCCAAAACTATGGCTTCAAACTTGATGAAAACAGTCTCTCCAATAATAACTCACGGGCTGCTTGTGTTTTTTAGGCCTTTGCAAGCTATCGGAAGTGTGTGCGCGGCAGGAGAGACAAATCCATGTTTTCGCGCCTTTTTTGCGATTTCAAGGTCGAAAAACACATAGGCCCCAAAATGAAAGAAACGGCTGGCGCGCCAAAACTATGGCTTCAAACTTGAGGAAAACAGTCTCTCCCATAATAACTCACGGGCTGCTTGTGTTTTTTAGGCTTTTGCAAGCTATCGGAAGTGTGTGCGCGGCAGGAGAGACAAATCCATGTTTTCGCAACTTTTTTGCGATTTCCAGGTCGAAAAACACACAGACCCCAAAAATAAAGAAACGGCTGTCCAGCCAAAACTGAGGCTTCAAACTTGATGAAAACAGTCTCTCCCACAATAACTCAAGGGCCGCTTGTGTTTTTTAGGCCTTCGCAAGCTATCGGAAGTGTGTGCGCGGCAGGAGAGACAAATCCATGTTTTCGCGCATTTTTTGCGATTTCAAGGTCGAAAAACACATAGGCCCCAAAATGAAAGAAACGGCTGCCGCGCCAAAACTATGGCTTCAAACTTGATGAAAACAGTCTCTCCCATAATAACTCACGGGCTGCTTGTGTTTTTTAGGCCTTTGCAAGCTATCGGAAGTGTGTGCGCGGCAGGAGAGACAAATCCATGTTTTCGCGCCTTTTTTGCCATTTCCAGGTCGAAAAACACATAGGCCCCAAAATGAAAGAAACGGCTGGCGCGCCAAAACTATGGCTTCAAACTTGATGAAAACAGTCTCTCCCATATTAACTCACGGGCTGATTGTGTTTTTTAGGCCTTCGCAAGCTATCGGAAGTGTGTGCGCAGCAGGAGAGACAAATCTATGTTTTCGCGCCTTTTTTTCATTTCCAGGTCGAAAAACACACAGAACCCAAAAATAAAGAAACGGCTGTCCAGCCAAAACTGAGGCTTCAAACTTGATGAAAACAGTCTCTCCCACAATAACTCAAGGGCCGCTTGTGTTTTTTAGGCCTTCGCAAGCTATCAGAAGTGTGTGAGCGGCAGGAGAGACAAATCCATGTTTTTGCGCATTTTTTGCGATTTCAAGGTCGAAAAACACATAGGCCCCAAAATGAAAGAAACGGCTGGCGCGCCAAAACTATGGCTTCAAACTTGATGAAAACAGTCTCTCCAATAATAACTCACGGGCTGCTTGTGTTTTTTAGGCCTTTGCAAGCTATCGGAAGTGTGTGCGCGGCAGGAGAGACAAATCCATGTTTTCGCGCCTTTTTTGCGATTTCAAGGTCGAAAAACACATAGGCCCCAAAATGAAAGAAACGGCTGGCGCGCCAAAACTATGGCTTCAAACTTGAGGAAAACAGTCTCTCCCATAATAACTCACGGGCTGCTTGTGTTTTTTAGGCTTTTGCAAGCTATCGGAAGTGTGTGCGCGGCAGGAGAGACAAATCCATGTTTTCGCAACTTTTTTGCGATTTCCAGGTCGAAAAACACACAGACCCCAAAAATAAAGAAACGGCTGTCCAGCCAAAACTGAGGCTTCAAACTTGATGAAAACAGTCTCTCCCACAATAACTCAATGGCCGCTTGTGTTTTTTAGGCCTTCGCAAGCTATCGGAAGTGTGTGCGCGGCAGGAGAGACAAATCCATGTTTTCGCGCATTTTTTGCGATTTCAAGGTCGAAAAACACATAGGCCCCAAAATGAAAGAAACGGCTGCCGCGCCAAAACTATGGCTTCAAACTTGATGAAAACAGTCTCTCCCATATTAACTCACGGGCTGATTGTGTTTTTTAGGCCTTCGCAAGCTATCGGAAGTGTGTGCGCAGCAGGAGAGACAAATCTATGTTTTCGCGCCTGTTTTGCCATTTCCAGGTCGAAAAACACACAGACCCCAAAAATAAAGAAACGGCTGTCCAGCCAAAACTGAGGCTTCAAACTTGATGAAAACAGTCTCTCCCACAATAACTCAAGGGCCGCTTGTGTTTTTTAGGCCTTCGCAAGCTATCGGAAGTGTGTGCGCGGCAGAAGAGACAAATCCATGTTTTCGCGCATTTTTTGCGATTTCAAGGTCGAAAAACACATAGGCCCCAAAATGAAAGAAACGGCTGCCGCGCCAAAACTATGGCTTCAAACTTGATGAAAACAGTCTCTCCCATAATAACTCACGGGCTGCTTGTGTTTTTTAGGCCTTTGCAAGCTATCGGAAGTGTGTGCGCGGCAGGAGAGACAAATCCATGTTTTCGCGCCTTTTTTGCGATTTCAAGGTCGAAAAACACATAGGCCCCAAAATGAAAGAAACGGCTGGCGCGCCAAAACTATGGCTTCAAACTTGATGAAAACAGTCTCTCCCATATTAACTCACGGGCTGATTGTGTTTTTTAGGCCTTCGCAAGCTATCGGAAGTGTGTGCGCAGCAGGAGAGACAAATCTATGTTTTCGCGCCTTTTTTTCATTTCCAGGTCGAAAAACACACAGAACCCAAAAATAAAGAAACGGCTGTCCAGCCAAAACTGAGGCTTCAAACTTGATGAAAACAGTCTCTCCCACAATAACTCAAGGGCCGCTTGTTTTTTTTAGGCCTTCGCAAGCTATCAGAAGTGTGTGCGCGGCAGGAGAGACAAATCCATGTTTTCGCGCCTTTTTTGCGATTTCAAGGTCGAAAAACACATAGGCCCCAAAATGAAAGAAACGGCTGGCGCGCCAAAACTATGGCTTCAAACTTGATGAAAACAGTCTCTCCCATAATAACTCACGGGCTGCTTGTGTTTTTTAGGCCTTTGCAAGCTATCGGAAGTGTGTGCGCGGCAGGAGAGACAAATCCATGTTTTCGCGCCTTTTTTGCGATTTCAAGGTCGAAAAACACATAGGCCCCAAAATGAAAGAAACGGATGGCGCGCCAAAACTATGGCTTCAAACTTGAGGAAAACAGTCTCTCCCATAATAACTCACGGGCTGCTTGTGTTTTTTAGGCTTTTGCAAGCTATCGGAAGTGTGTGCGCGGCAGGAGAGACAAATCCATGTTTTCGCGCCTTTTTTGCGATTTCCAGGTCGAAAAACACACAGACCCCAAAAATAA
Source organism: Argentina silus (assembly GCF_951799395.1). Classification (NCBI taxonomy): domain Eukaryota; kingdom Metazoa; phylum Chordata; class Actinopteri; order Argentiniformes; family Argentinidae; genus Argentina; species Argentina silus. The sequence continues at coordinate 768,095 of NW_028152847.1, read as the reverse complement.
AGAAACGGCTGTCCAGCCAAAACTGAGGCTTCAAACTTGATGAAAACAGTCTCTCCCACAATAACTCAATGGCCGCTTGTGTTTTTTAGGCCTTCGCAAGCTATCGGAAGTGTGTGCGCGGCAGGAGAGACAAATCCATGTTTTCGCGCATTTTTTGCGATTTCAAGGTCGAAAAACACATAGGCCCCAAAATGAAAGAAACGGCTGCCGCGCCAAAACTATGGCTTCAAACTTGATGAAAACAGTCTCTCCCATATTAACTCACGGGCTGATTGTGTTTTTTAGGCCTTCGCAAGCTATCGGAAGTGTGTGCGCAGCAGGAGAGACAAATCTATGTTTTCGCGCCTGTTTTGCCATTTCCAGGTCGAAAAACACACAGACCCCAAAAATAAAGAAACGGCTGTCCAGCCAAAACTGAGGCTTCAAACTTGATGAAAACAGTCTCTCCCACAATAACTCAAGGGCCGCTTGTGTTTTTTAGGCCTTCGCAAGCTATCGGAAGTGTGTGTGCGGCAGGAGAGACAAATCCATGTTTTCGCGCATTTTTTGCGATTTCAAGGTCGAAAAACACATAGGCCCCAAAATGAAAGAAACGGCTGCCGCGCCAAAACTATGGCTTCAAACTTGATGAAAACAGTCTCTCCCATAATAACTCACGGGCTGCTTGTGTTTTTTAGGCCTTTGCAAGCTATCGGAAGTGTGTGCGCGGCAGGAGAGACAAATCCATGTTTTCGCGCCTTTTTTGCCATTTCCAGGTCGAAAAACACATAGGCCCCAAAATGAAAGAAACGGCTGGCGCGCCAAAACTATGGCTTCAAACTTGATGAAAACAGTCTCTCCCATATTAACTCACGGGCTGATTGTGTTTTTTAGGCCTTCGCAAGCTATCGGAAGTGTGTGCGCAGCAGGAGAGACAAATCTATGTTTTCGCGCCTTTTTTTCATTTCCAGGTCGAAAAACACACAGAACCCAAAAATAAAGAAACGGCTGTCCAGCCAAAACTGAGGCTTCAAACTTGATGAAAACAGTCTCTCCCACAATAACTCAAGGGCCGCTTGTGTTTTTTAGGCCTTCGCAAGCTATCAGAAGTGTGTGCGCGGCAGGAGAGACAAATCCATGTTTTTGCGCATTTTTTGCAATTTCAAGGTCGAAAAACACATAGGCCCCAAAATGAAAGAAACGGCTGGCACGCCAAAACTATGGCTTCAAACTTGATGAAAACAGTCTCTCCAATAATAACTCACGGGCTGCTTGTGTTTTTTAGGCCTTTGCAAGCTATCGGAAGTGTGTGCGCGGCAGGAGAGACAAATCCATGTTTTCGCGCCTTTTTTGCGATTTCAAGGTCGAAAAACACATAGGCCCCAAAATGAAAGAAACGGCTGGCGCGCCAAAACTATGGCTTCAAACTTGATGAAAACAGTCTCTCCCATAATAACTCACGGGCTGCTTGTGTTTTTTAGGCCTTTGCAAGCTATCGGAAGTGTGTGCGCGGCAGGAGAGACAAATCCATGTTTTCGCGCCTTTTTTGCGATTTCAAGGTCGAAAAACACATAGGCCCCAAAATGAAAGAAACGGATGGCGCGCCAAAACTATGGCTTCAAACTTGAGGAAAACAGTCTCTCCCATAATAACTCACGGGCTGCTTGTGTTTTTTAGGCTTTTGCAAGCTATCGGAAGTGTGTGCGCGGCAGGAGAGACAAATCCATGTTTTCGCGCCTTTTTTGCGATTTCCAGGTCGAAAAACACACAGACCCCAAAAATAAAGAAACGGCTGTCCAGCCAAAACTGAGGCTTCAAACTTGATGAAAACAGTCTCTCCCACAATAACTCAATGGCCGCTTGTGTTTTTTAGGCCTTCGCAAGCTATCGGAAGTGTGTGCGCGGCAGGAGAGACAAATCCATGTTTTCGCGCATTTTTTGCGATTTCAAGGTCGAAAAACACATAGGCCCCAAAATGAAAGAAACGGCTGCCGCGCCAAAACTATGGCTTCAAACTTGATGAAAACAGTCTCTCCCATATTAACTCACGGGCTGATTGTGTTTTTTAGGCCTTCGCAAGCTATCGGAAGTGTGTGCGCAGCAGGAGAGACAAATCTATGTTTTCGCGCCTGTTTTGCCATTTCCAGGTCGAAAAACACACAGACCCCAAAAATAAAGAAACGGCTGTCCAGCCAAAACTGAGGCTTCAAACTTGATGAAAACAGTCTCTCCCACAATAACTCAAGGGCCGCTTGTGTTTTTTAGGCCTTCGCAAGCTATCGGAAGTGTGTGCGCGGCAGGAGAGACAAATCCATGTTTTCGCGCATTTTTTGCGATTTCAAGGTCGAAAAACACATAGGCCCCAAAATGAAAGAAACGGCTGCCGCGCCAAAACTATGGCTTCAAACTTGATGAAAACAGTCTCTCCCATAATAACTCACGGGCTGCTTGTGTTTTTTAGGCCTTTGCAAGCTATCGGAAGTGTGTGCGCGGCAGGAGAGACAAATCCATGTTTTCGCGCCTTTTTTGCGATTTCAAGGTCGAAAAACAAATAGGCCCCAAAATGAAAGAAACGGCTGGCGCGCCAAAACTATGGCTTCAAACTTGATGAAAACAGTCTCTCCCATATTAACTCACGGGCTGATTGTGTTTTTTAGGCCTTCGCAAGCTATCGGAAGTGTGTGCGCAGCAGGAGAGACAAATCTATGTTTTCGCGCCTTTTTTTCATTTCCAGGTCGAAAAACACACAGAACCCAAAAATAAAGAAACGGCTGTCCAGCCAAAACTGAGGCTTCAAACTTGATGAAAACAGTCTCTCCCACAATAACTCAAGGGCCGCTTGTGTTTTTTAGGCCTTCGCAAGCTATCGGAAGTGTGTGCGCGGCAGGAGAGACAAATCCATGTTTTCGCGCATTTTTTGCGATTTCAAGGTCGAAAAACACATAGGCCCCAAAATGAAAGAAACGGCTGCCGCGCCAAAACTATGGCTTCAAACTTGATGAAAACAGTCTCTCCCATAATAACTCACGGGCTGCTTGTGTTTTTTAGGCCTTTGCAAGCTATCGGAAGTGTGTGCGCGGCAGGAGAGACAAATCCATGTTTTCGCGCCTTTTTTGCGATTTCAAGGTCGAAAAACACATAGGCCCCAAAATGAAAGAAACGGCTGGCGCGCCAAAACTATGGCTTCAAACTTGATGAAAACAGTCTCTCCCATAATAACTCACGGGCTGCTTGTGTTTTTTAGGCCTTTGCAAGCTATCGGAAGTGTGTGCGCGGCAGGAGAGACAAATCCATGTTTTCGCGCCTTTTTTGCGATTTCCAGGTCGAAAAACACACAGACCCCAAAAATAAAGAAACGGCTGTCCAGCCAAAACTGAGGCTTCAAACTTGATGAAAACAGTCTCTCCCACAATAACTCAATGGCCGCTTGTGTTTTTTAGGCCTTCGCAAGCTATCGGAAGTGTGTGCGCGGCAGGAGAGACAAATCCATGTTTTCGCGCATTTTTTGCGATTTCAAGGTCGAAAAACACATAGGCCCCAAAATGAAAGAAACGGCTGCCGCGCCAAAACTATGGCTTCAAACTTGATGAAAACAGTCTCTCCCATATTAACTCACGGGCTGATTGTGTTTTTTAGGCCTTCGCAAGCTATCGGAAGTGTGTGCGCAGCAGGAGAGACAAATCTATGTTTTCGCGCCTGTTTTGCCATTTCCAGGTCGAAAAACACACAGACCCCAAAAATAAAGAAACGGCTGTCCAGCCAAAACTGAGGCTTCAAACTTGATGAAAACAGTCTCTCCCACAATAACTCAAGGGCCGCTTGTGTTTTTTAGGCCTTCGCAAGCTATCGGAAGTGTGTGCGCGGCAGGAGAGACAAATCCATGTTTTCGCGCATTTTTTGCGATTTCAAGGTCGAAAAACACATAGGCCCCAAAATGAAAGAAACGGCTGCCGCGCCAAAACTATGGCTTCAAACTTGATGAAAACAGTCTCTCCCATAATAACTCACGGGCTGCTTGTGTTTTTTAGGCCTTTGCAAGCTATCGGAAGTGTGTGCGCGGCAGGAGAGACAAATCCATGTTTTCGCGCCTTTTTTGCGATTTCAAGGTCGAAAAACAAATAGGCCCCAAAATGAAAGAAACGGCTGGCGCGCCAAAACTATGGCTTCAAACTTGATGAAAACAGTCTCTCCCATATTAACTCACGGGCTGATTGTGTTTTTTAGGCCTTCGCAAGCTATCGGAAGTGTGTGCGCAGCAGGAGAGACAAATCTATGTTTTCGCGCCTTTTTTTCATTTCCAGGTCGAAAAACACACAGAACCCAAAAATAAAGAAACGGCTGTCCAGCCAAAACTGAGGCTTCAAACTTGATGAAAACAGTCTCTCCCACAATAACTCAAGGGCCGCTTGTGTTTTTTAGGCCTTCGCAAGCTATCGGAAGTGTGTGCGCGGCAGGAGAGACAAATCCATGTTTTCGCGCATTTTTTGCGATTTAAAGGTCGAAAAACACATAGGCCCCAAAATGAAAGAAACGGCTGCCGCGCCAAAACTATGGCTTCAAACTTGATGAAAACAGTCTCTCCCATAATAACTCACGGGCTGCTTGTGTTTTTTAGGCCTTTGCAAGCTATCGGAAGTGTGTGCGCGGCAGGAGAGACAAATCCATGTTTTCGCGCCTTTTTTGCGATTTCAAGGTCGAAAAACACATAGGCCCCAAAATGAAAGAAACGGCTGGCGCGCCAAAACTATGGCTTCAAACTTGATGAAAACAGTCTCTCCCATAATAACTCACGGGCTGCTTGTGTTTTTTAGGCCTTTGCAAGCTATCGGAAGTGTGTGCGCGGCAGGAGAGACAAATCCATGTTTTCGCGCCTTTTTTGCGATTTCCAGGTCGAAAAACACACAGACCCCAAAAATAAAGAAACGGCTGTCCAGCCAAAACTGAGGCTTCAAACTTGATGAAAACAGTCTCTCCCACAATAACTCAAGGGCCGCTTGTGTTTTTTAGGCCTTCGCAAGCTATCGGAAGTGTGTGCGCGGCAGGAGAGACAAATCCATGTTTTCGCGCATTTTTTGCGATTTCAAGGTCGAAAAACACATAGGCCCCAAAATGAAAGAAACGGCTGCCGCGCCAAAACTATGGCTTCAAACTTGATGAAAACAGTCTCTCCCATAATAACTCACGGGCTGCTTGTGTTTTTTAGGCCTTTGCAAGCTATCGGAAGTGTGTGCGCGGCAGGAGAGACAAATCCATGTTTTCGCGCCTTTTTTGCGATTTCAAGGTCGAAAAACACATAGGCCCCAAAATGAAAGAAACGGCTGGCGCGCCAAAACTATGGCTTCAAACTTGATGAAAACAGTCTCTCCCATAATAACTCACGGGCTGCTTGTGTTTTTTAGGCCTTTGCAAGCTATCGGAAGTGTGTGCGCGGCAGGAGAGACAAATCCATGTTTTCGCGCCTTTTTTGCGATTTCCAGGTCGAAAAACACACAGACCCCAAAAATAAAGAAACGGCTGTCCAGCCAAAACTATGGCTTCAAACTTGATGAAAACAGTCTCTCCCATAATAACTCACAGGCTGCTTGTGTTTTTTAGGCCTTTGCAAGCTATCGGAAGTGTGTGCGCGGCAGGAGAGACAAATCCATGTTTTCACGCCTTTTTTGCGTTTTCAAGGTCGAAAAACACATAGGCCCCAAAATGAAAGAAACGGCTGCCGCGCCAAAACTATGGCTTCAAACTTGATGAAAACAGTCTCTCCCATATTAACTCACGGGCTGATTGTGTTTTTTAGGCCTTCGCAAGCTATCGGAAGTGTGTGCGCAGCAGGAGAGACAAATCTATGTTTTCGCGCCTTTTTTGCCATTTCCAGGTCGAAAAACACATAGAACCCAAAAATAAAGAAACGGCTGTCCAGCCAAAACTGAGGCTTCAAACTTGATGAAAACAGTCTCTCCCACAATAACTCAAGGGCCGCTTGTGTTTTTTAGGCCTTCGCAAGCTATCGGAAGTGTGTGCGCGGCAGGAGAGACAAATCCATGTTTTCGTGCATTTTTTGCGATTTCAAGGTCGAAAAACACATAGGCCCCAAAATGAAAGAAACGGCTGCCGCGCCAAAACTATGGCTTCAATCTTGATGAAAACAGTCTCTCCCATAATAACTCACGGGCTGCTTGTGTTTTTTAGGCCTTTGCAAGCTATCGGAAGTGTGTGCGCGGCAGGAGAGACAAATCCATGTTTTCGCGCCTTTTTTGCGATTTCAAGGTCGAAAAACACATAGGCCCCAAAATGAAAGAAACGGCTGGGGCGCCAAAACTATGGCTTGAAACTTGATGAAAACAGTCTCTCCCACAATAACTCAAGGGCCGCTTGTGTTTTTTAGGCCTTCGCAAGCTATCGGAAGTGTGTGCGCGGCAGGAGAGACAAATCCATGTTTTCGCGCCTTTTTTGCGATTTCAAGGTCGAAAAACACATAGGCCCCAAAATGAAAGAAACGGCTGGCGCGCCAAAACTATGGCTTCAAACTTGATGAAAACAGTCTTTCCCATAATAACTCACGGGCTGCTTGTGTTTTTTAGGCCTTTGCAAGCTATCGGAAGTGTGTGCGCGGCAGGAGAGACAAATCCATGTTTTCGCGCCTTTTTTGCGATTTCAAGGTCGAAAAACACATAGGCCCCAAAATGAAAGAAACAGCTGCCGCGCCAAAACTATGGCTTCAAACTTGATGAAAACAGTCTCTCCCATAATAACTCACGGGCTGCTTGTGTTTTTTTAGGCCTTTGCAAGCTATTGGAAGTGTGTGCGCGGCAGGAGAGACAAATCCATGTTTTCGCGCCTTTTTTGCGATTTCAAGGTCGAAAAACACATAGGCCCCAAAATGAAAGAAACGGCTGGCGCGCCAAAACTATGGCTTCAAACTTGATGAAAACAGTCTCTCCCATAATAACTCACGGGCTGCTTGTGTTTTTTAGGCCTTCGCAAGCTATCGGAAGTGTGTGCGCGGCAGGAGAGACAAATCCATGTTTTCGCGCATTTTTTGCGATTTCAAGGTCGAAAAACACATAGGCCCCAAAATGAAAGAAACGGCTGCCGCGCCAAAACTATGGCTTCAAACTTGATGAAAACAGTCTCTCCCATAATAACTCACGGGCTGCTTGTGTTTTTTAGGCCTTTGCAAGCTATCGGAAGTGTGTGCGCGGCAGGAGAGACAAATCCATGTTTTCGCGCCTTTTTTGCGATTTCAAGGTCGAAAAACACATAGGCCCCAAAATGAAAGAAACGGCTGGCGCGCCAAAACTATGGCTTCAAACTTGATGAAAACAGTCTCTCCCATATTAACTCACGGGCTGATTGTGTTTTTTAGGCCTTCGCAAGCTATCGGAAGTGTGTGCTCAGCAGGAGAGACAAATCTATGTTTTCGCGCCTGTTTTGCCATTTCCAGGTCGAAAAACACACAGAACCCAAAAATAAAGACACGGCTGTCCAGCCAAAACTGAGGCTTCAAACTTGATGAAAACAGTCTCTCCCACAATAACTCAAGGGCCGCTTGTGTTTTTTAGGCCTTTGCAAGCTATCGGAAGTTGTGCGCGGCAGGAGAGACAAATCCATGTTTTCGCGCCTTTTTTGCGATTTCAAGGTCGAAAAACACATAGGCCCCAAAATGAAAGAAACGGCTGGCGCGCCAAAACTATGGCTTCAAACTTGATGAAAACAGTCTCTCCCATAATAACTCACGGGCTGCTTGTGTTTTTTAGGCCTTTGCAAGCTATCGGAAGTGTGTGCGCGGCAGGAGAGACAAATCCATGTTTTCGCGCCTTTTTTGCGATTTCAAGGTCGAAAAACACATAGGCCCCAAAATGAAAGAAACGGCTGGCGCGCCAAAACTATGGCTTCAAACTTGATGAAAACAGTCTCTCCCATATTAACTCACGGGCTGATTGTGTTTTTTAGGCCTTCGCAAGCTATCGGAAGTGTGTGCTCAGCAGGAGAGACAAATCTATGTTTTCGCGCCTGTTTTGCCATTTCCAGGTCGAAAAACACACAGAACCCAAAAATAAAGACACGGCTGTCTCCTGCCGCGCACACACTTCCGATAGCTTGCAAAGGAAAACAGTCTCTCCCATAATAACTCAAGGGCTGCTTGTGTTTTTTAGGCCTTTGCAAGCTATCGGAAGTTGTGCGCGAAAGGAGAGACAAAACCATGTTTTCGCGCATTTTTTGCGATTTCAAGGTCGAAAAACACATAGGCCCCAAAATGAAAGAAACGGCTGGCGCGCCAAAACTATAGCTTCAAACTTGATGAAAACAGTCTTTCCCATAATAACTCACGATCTTCTTGTGTTTTTTAGGCCTTTGCAAGCTATCGGAAGTGTGTGCGCGGCAGGAGAGACAAATCCATGTTTTCGCGCCGTTTTTGCGATTTCAAGGTCGAAAAACACATAGGCCCCAAAATGAAAGAAACGGCTGGGGCGCCAAAACTATGGCTTGAAACTTGATGAAAACAGTCTCTCCCATATTAACTCACGGGCTGATTGTGTTTTTTAGGCCTTCGCAAGCTATCGGAAGTGTGTGCGCGGCAGGAGAGACAAATCTATGTTTTCGCGCCTTTTTTGCCATTTCCAGGTCGAAAAACACATAGAACCCAAAAATAAAGAAACGGCTGTCCAGCCAAAACTGAGGCTTCAAACTTGATGAAAACAGTCTCTCCCACAATAACTCAAGGGCCGCTTGTGTTTTTTAGGCCTTCGCAAGCTATCGGAAGTGTGTGCGCGGCAGGAGAGACAAATCCATGTTTTCGTGCATTTTTTGCGATTTCAAGGTCGAAAAACACATAGGCCCCAAAATGAAAGAAACGGCTGCCGCGCCAAAATTATGGCTTCAATCTTGATGAAAACAGTCTCTCCCATAATAACTCACGGGCTGCTTGTGTTTTTTAGGCCTTTGCAAGCTATCGGAAGTGTGTGCGCGGCAGGAGAGACAAATCCATGTTTTCGCGTCTTTTTTGCGATTTCAAGGTCGAAAAACACATAGGCCCCAAAATGAAAGAAACGGCTGGGGCGCCAAAACTATGGCTTGAAACTTGATGAAAACAGTCTCTCCCATAATAACTCAAGGGCTGCTTGTGTTTTTTAGGCCTTTGCAAGCTATCGGAAGTTGTGCGCGGCAGGAGAGACAAATCCATGTTTTCGCGCCTTTTTTGCGATTTCAAGGTCGAAAAACACATAGGCCCCAAAATGAAAGAAACGGCTGCCGCGCCAAAACTATGGCTTCAAACTTGATGAAAACAGTCTCTCCCATAATAACTCACGGGCTGCTTGTGTTTTTTAGGCCTTTGCAAGCTATCGGAAGTGTGTGCGCGGCAGGAGAGACAAATCCATGTTTTCGCGCATTTTTTGCGATTTCAAGGTCGAAAAACACATAGGCCCCAAAATGAAAGAAACGGCTGCCGCGCCAAAACTATGGCTTCAAACTTGATGAAAACAGTCTCTCCCATAATAACTCACGGGCTGCTTGTGTTTTTTAGGCCTTTGCAAGCTATTGGAAGTGTGTGCGCGGCAGGAGAGACAAATCCATGTTTTCGCGCCTTTTTTGCGATTTCAAGGTCGAAAAACACATAGGCCCCAAAATGAAAGAAACGGCTGGGGCGCCAAAACTATGGCTTGAAACTTGATGAAAACAGTCTCTCCCATAATAACTCAAGGGCTGCTTGTGTTTTTTAGGCCTTTGCAAGCTATCGGAAGTTGTGCGCGGCAGGAGAGACAAATCCATGTTTTCGCGCATTTTTTGCGATTTCAAGGTCGAAAAACACATAGGCCCCAAAATGAAAGAAACGGCTGCCGCGCCAAAACTATGGCTTCAATCTTGATGAAAACAGTCTCTCCCATAATAACTCATGGGCTGCTTGTGTTTTTTAGGCCTTTGCAAGCTATCGGAAGTGTGTGCGCGGCAGGAGAGACAAATCCATGTTTTCGCGCCTTTTTTGCGATTTCAAGGTCGAAAAACACATAGGCCCCAAAATGAAAGAAACGGCTGGGGCGCCAAAACTATGGCTTGAAACTTGATGAAAACAGTCTCTCCCATAATAACTCAAGGGCTGCTTGTGTTTTTTAGGCCTTTGCAAGCTATCGGAAGTTGTGCGCGGCAGGAGAGACAAATCCATGTTTTCGCGCCTTTTTTGCGATTTCAAGGTCGAAAAACACATAGGCCCCAAAATGAAAGAAACGGCTGGCGCGCCAAAACTATGGCTTCAAACTTGATGAAAACAGTCTTTCCCATAATAACTCACGGGCTGCTTGTGTTTTTTAGGCCTTTGCAAGCTATCGGAAGTGTGTGCGCGGCAGGAGAGACAAATCCATGTTTTCGCGACTTTTTTGCGATTTCAAGGTCGAAAAACACATAGGCCCCAAAATGAAAGAAACGGCTGCCGCGCCAAAACTATGGCTTCAAACTTGATGAAAACAGTCTCTCCCATAATAACTCACGGGCTGCTTGTGTTTTTTAGGCCTTTGCAAGCTATCGGAAGTGTGTGCGCGGCAGGAGAGACAAATCCATGTTTTTGCGCCTTTTTTGCGATTTCAAGGTCGAAAAACACATAGGCCCCAAAATGAAAGAAACGGCTGGGGCGCCAAAACTATGGCTTGAAACTTGATGAAAACAGTCTCTCCCATAATAACTCACGGGCTGCTTGTGTTTTTTAGGCCTTCGCAAGCTATCGGAAGTGTGTGCGCAGCAGGAGAGACAAATCTATGTTTTCGCGCCTTTTTTGCCATTTCCAGGTCGAAAAACACATAGAACCCAAAAATAAAGAAACGGCTGTCCAGCCAAAACTGAGGCTTCAAACTTGATGAAAACAGTCTCTCCCACAATAACTCAAGGGCCGCTTGTGTTTTTTAGGCCTTCGCAAGCTATTGGAAGTGTGTGCGCGGCAGGAGAGACAAATCCATGTTTTCGCGCCTTTTTTGCGATTTCAAGGTCGAAAAACACATAGGCCCCAAAATGAAAGAAACGGCTGCCGCGCCAAAACTATGGCTTCAAACTTGATGAAAACAGTCTCTCCCATAATAACTCACGGGCTGCTTGTGTTTTTTAGGCCTTTGCAAGCTATCGGAAGTGTGTGCGCGGCAGGAGAGACAAATCCATGTTTTCGCGGCTTTTTTGCGATTTCAAGGTCGAAAAACACATAGGCCCCAAAATGAAAGAAACGGCTGGGGCGCCAAAACTATGGCTTGAAACTTGATGAAAACAGTCTCTCCCATAATAACTCACGGGCTGCTTGTGTTTTTTAGGCCTTTGCAAGCTATCGGAAGTGTGTGCGCGGCAGGAGAGACGAATCCATGTTTTTGCGCCTTTTTTGCGATTTCAAGGTCGAAAAACACATAGGCCCCAAAATGAAAGAAACGGCTGGGGCGCCAAAACTATGGCTGAAACTTGATGAAAACAGTCTCTCCCATAATAACTCACGGGCTGCTTGTGTTTTTTAGGCCTTCGCAAGCTATCGGAAGTGTGTGCGCAGCAGGAGAGACAAATCTATGTTTTCGCGCCTTTTTTGCCATTTCCAGGTCGAAAAACACATAGAACCCAAAAATAAAGAAACGGCTGTCCAGCCAAAACTGAGGCTTCAAACTTGATGAAAACAGTCTCTCCCACAATAACTCAAGGGCCGCTTGTGTTTTTTAGGCCTTCGCAAGCTATCGGAAGTGTGTGCGCGGCAGGAGAGACAAATCCATGTTTTCGCGCCTTTTTTGCGATTTCAAGGTCGAAAAACACATAGGCCCCAAAATGAAAGAAACGGCTGCCGCGCCAAAACTATGGCTTCAAACTTGATGAAAACAGTCTCTCCCATAATAACTCACGGGCTGCTTGTGTTTTTTAGGCCTTTGCAAGCTATCGGAAGTGTGTGCGCGGCAGGAGAGACAAATCCATGTTTTCGCGGCTTTTTTGCGATTTCAAGGTCGAAAAACACATAGGCCCCAAAATGAAAGAAACGGCTGGGGCGCCAAAACTATGGCTTGAAACTTGATGAAAACAGTCTCTCCCATAATAACTCAAGGGCTGCTTGTGTTTTTTAGGCCTTTGCAAGCTATCGGAAGTTGTGCGCGGCAGGAGAGACAAATCCATGTTTTCGCGCCTTTTTTGCGATTTCAAGGTCGAAAAACACATAGGCCCCAAAATGAAAGAAACGGCTGGCGCGCCAAAACTATGGCTTCAAACTTGATGAAAACAGTCTTTCCCATAATAACTCACTGGCTGCTTGTGTTTTTTAGGCCTTTGCAAGCTATTGGAAGTGTGTGCGCGGCAGGAGAGACAAATCCATGTTTTCGCGCCTTTTTTGCGATTTCAAGGTCGAAAAACACATAGGCCCCAAAATGAAAGAAACGGCTGGCGCGCCAAAACTATGGCTTCAAACTTGATGAAAACAGTCTTTCCCATAATAACTCACTGGCTGCTTGTGTTTTTTAGGCCTTTGCAAGCTATCGGAAGTGTGTGCGCGGCAGGAGAGACAAATCCATGTTTTCGCGACTTTTTTGCGATTTCAAGGTCGAAAAACACATAGGCCCCAAAATGAAAGAAACGGCTGCCGCGCCAAAACTATGGCTTCAAACTTGATGAAAACAGTCTCTCCCATAATAACTCACGGGCTGCTTGTGTTTTTTAGGCCTTTGCAAGCTATCGGAAGTGTGTGCGCGGCAGGAGAGACAAATCCATGTTTTCGCGCCTTTTTTGCGATTTCAAGGTCGAAAAACACATAGGCCCCAAAATGAAAGAAACGGCTGGCGCGCCAAAACTATGGCTTCAAACTTGATGAAAACAGTCTCTCCCATAATAACTCACGGGCTGCTTGTGTTTTTTAGGCCTTTGCAAGCTATTGGAAGTGTGTGCGCGGCAGGAGAGACAAATCCATGTTTTCGCGCCTTTTTGCGATTTCAAGGTCGAAAAACACATAGGCCCCAAAATGAAAGAAACGGCTGCCGCGCCAAAACTATGGCTTCAATCTTGATGAAAACAGTCTCTCCCATAATAACTCATGGGCTGCTTGTGTTTTTTAGGCCTTTGCAAGCTATCGGAAGTGTGTGCGCGGCAGGAGAGACAAATCCATGTTTTCGCGCCTTTTTTGCGATTTCAAGGTCGAAAAACACATAGGCCCCAAAATGAAAGAAACGGCTGGGGCGCCAAAACTATGGCTTGAAACTTGATGAAAACAGTCTTTCCCATAATAACTCACGGGCTGCTTGTGTTTTTTAGGCCTTTGCAAGCTATCGGAAGTGTGTGCGCGGCAGGAGAGACAAATCCATGTTTTCGCGACTTTTTTGCGATTTCAAGGTCGAAAAACACATAGGCCCCAAAATGAAAGAAACGGCTGCCGCGCCAAAACTATGGCTTCAAACTTGATGAAAACAGTCTCTCCCATAATAACTCACGGGCTGCTTGTGTTTTTTAGGCCTTTGCAAGCTATCGGAAGTGTGTGCGCGGCAGGAGAGACAAATCCATGTTTTCGCGCCTTTTTTGCGATTTCAAGGTCGAAAAACACATAGGCCCCAAAATGAAAGAAACTGCTGGCGCGCCAAAACTATGGCTTCAAACTTGATGAAAACAGTCTCTCCCATAATAACTCACGGGCTGCTTGTGTTTTTTAGGCCTTCGCAAGCTATCGGAAGTGTGTGCGCGGCAGGAGAGACAAATCCATGTTTTCGCGCATTTTTTGCGATTTCAAGGTCGAAAAACACATAGGCCCCAAAATGAAAGAAACGGCTGCCGCGCCAAAACTATGGCTTCAAACTTGATGAAAACAGTCTCTCCCATAATAACTCACGGGCTGCTTGTGTTTTTTAGGCCTTTGCAAGCTATCGGAAGTGTGTGCGCGGCAGGAGAGACAAATCCATGTTTTCGCGCCTTTTTTGCGATTTCAAGGTCGAAAAACACATAGGCCCCAAAATGAAAGAAACGGCTGGCGCGCCAAAACTATGGCTTCAAACTTGATGAAAACAGTCTCTCCCATATTAACTCACGGGCTGATTGTGTTTTTTAGGCCTTCGCAAGCTATCGGAAGTGTGTGCTCAGCAGGAGAGACAAATCTATGTTTTCGCGCCTGTTTTGCCATTTCCAGGTCGAAAAACACACAGAACCCAAAAATAAAGAAACGGCTGTCCAGCCAAAACTGAGGCTTCATACTTGATGAAAACAGTCTCTCCAACAATAACTCAAGGGCCGCTTGTGTTTTTTAGGCCTTCGCAAGCTATCGGAAGTGTGTGCGCGGCAGGAGAGACAAATCCATGTTTTCGCGCATTTTTTGCGATTTCAAGGTCGAAAAACACATAGGCCCCAAAATGAAAGAAACGGCTGGCGCGCCAAAACTATGGCTTCAAACTTGATGAAAACAGTCTTTCCCATAATAACTCACGGGCTGCTTGTGTTTTTTAGGCCTTTGCAAGCTATCGGAAGTGTGTGCGCGGCAGGAGAGACAAATCCATGTTTTCGCGCATTTTTTGCGATTTCAAGGTCGAAAAACACATAGGCCCCAAAATGAAAGAAACGGCTGCCGCGCCAAAACTATGGCTTCAAACTTGATGAAAACAGTCTCTCCCATAATAACTCAAGGGCTGCTTGTGTTTTTTAGGCCTTTGCAAGCTATCGGAAGTTGTGCGCGGCAGGAGAGACAAATCCATGTTTTCGCGCCTTTTTTGCGATTTCAAGGTCGAAAAACACATAGGCTCCAAAATGAAAGAAACGGCTGGCGCGCCAAAACTATGGCTTCAAACTTGATGAAAACAGTCTTTCCCATAATAACTCACGGGCTGCTTGTGTTTTTTAGGCCTTTGCAAGCTATCGGAAGTGTGTGCGCGGCAGGAGAGACAAATCCATGTTTTCGCGCCTTTTTTGCGATTTCAAGGTCGAAAAACACATAGGCCCCAAAATGAAAGAAACGGCTGCCGCGCCAAAACTATGGCTTCAAACTTGATGAAAACAGTCTCTCCCATAATAACTCACGGGCTGCTTGTGTTTTTTAGGCCTTTGCAAGCTATCGGAAGTGTGTGCGCGGCAGGAGAGACAAATCCATGTTTTCGCGCCTTTTTTGCGATTTCAAGGTCGAAAAACACATAGGCCCCAAAATGAAAGAAACGGCTGGCGCGCCAAAACTATGGCTTCAAACTTGATGAAAACAGTCTCTCCCATAATAACTCACGGGCTGCTTGTGTTTTTTAGGCCTTCGCAAGCTATCGGAAGTGTGTGCGCGGCAGGAGAGACAAATCCATGTTTTCACGCATTTTTTGCGATTTCAAGGTCGAAAAACACATAGGCCCCAAAATGAAAGAAACGGCTGCCGCGCCAAAACTATGGCTTCAAACTTGATGAAAACAGTCTCTCCCATAATAACTCACGGGCTGCTTGTGTTTTTTAGGCCTTTGCAAGCTATCGGAAGTGTGTGCGCGGCAGGAGAGACAAATCCATGTTTTCGCGCCTTTTTTGCGATTTCAAGGTCGAAAAACACATAGGCCCCAAAATGAAAGAAACGGCTGGCGCGCCAAAACTATGGCTTCAAACTTGATGAAAACAGTCTCTCCCATATTAACTCACGGGCTGATTGTGTTTTTTAGGCCTTCGCAAGCTATCGGAAGTGTGTGCGCAGCAGGAGAGACAAATCTATGTTTTCGCGCCTGTTTTGCCATTTCCAGGTCGAAAAACACACAGAACCCAAAAATAAAGAAACGGCTGTCCAGCCAAAACTGAGGCTTCAAACTTGATGAAAACAGTCTCTCCCACAATAACTCAAGGGCCGCTTGTGTTTTTTAGGCCTTCGCAAGCTATCGGAAGTGTGTGCGCAGCAGGAGAGACAAATCTATGTTTTCGCGCCTGTTTTGCCATTTCCAGGTCGAAAAACACACAGACCCCAAAAATAAAGAAACGGCTGTCCAGCCAAAACTGAGGCTTCAAACTTGATGAAAACAGTCTCTCCCATAATAACTCACGGGCTGCTTGTGTTTTTTAGGCCTTTGCAAGCTATCGGAAGTGTGTGCGCGACAGGAGAGACAAATCCATGTTTTCGCGCCTTTTTTGCGATTTCAAGGTCGAAAAACACATAGGCCCCAAAATGAAAGAAACGGCTGGGGCGCCAAAACTATGGCTTGAAACTTAATGAAAACAGTCTCTCCCATAATAACTCAAGGGCTGCTTGTGTTTTTTAGGCCTTTGCAAGCTATCGGAAGTTGTGCGCGGCAGGAGAGACAAATCCATGTTTTCGCGCCTTTTTTGCGATTTCAAGGTCGAAAAACACATAGGCCCCAAAATGAAAGAAACGGCTGGCGCGCCAAAACTATGGCTTCAAACTTGATGAAAACAGTCTCTCCCATAATAACTCACGGGCTGCTTGTGTTTTTTAGGCCTTTGCAAGCTATCGGAAGTGTGTGCGCGGCAGGAGAGACAAATCCATGTTTTCGCGCCTTTTTTGCGATTTCAAGGTCGAAAAACACATAGGCCCCAAAATGAAAGAAACGGCTGCCGCGCCAAAACTATGGCTTCAAACTTGATGAAAACAGTCTCTCCCATAATAACTCACGGGCTGCTTGTGTTTTTTAGGCCTTTGCAAGCTATCGGAAATGTGTGCGCGGCAGGAGAGACAAATCCATGTTTTCGCCCCTTTTTTGCGATTTCAAGGTCGAAAAACACATAGGCCCCAAAATGAAAGAAACGGGTGGCGCACCAAAACTATGGCTTCAAACTTGATGAAAACAGTCTCTCCCATAATAACTCACGGCCTGCTTGTGTTTTTTAGGCCTTTGCAAGCTATCGGAAGTGTGTGCGCGGCAGGAGAGACAAATCCATGTTTTCGCACCTTTTTTGCGATTTCAAGGTCGAAAAACACATAGGCCCCAAAATGAAAGAAACGGCTGCCGCGCCAAAACTATGGCTTCAAACTTGATGAAAACAGTCTCTCCCATATTAACTCACGGGCTGATTGTGTTTTTTAGGCCTTCGCAAGCTATCGGAAGTGTGTGCGCAGCAGGAGAGACAAATCTATGTTTTCGCGCCTTTTTTGCCATTTCCAGGTCGAAAAACACATAGAACCCAAAAATAAAGAAACGGCTGTCCAGCCAAAACTGAGGCTTCAAACTTGATGAAAACAGTCTCTCCCACAATAACTCAAGGGCCGCTTGTGTTTTTTAGGCCTTCGCAAGCTATCGGAAGTGTGTGCGCGGCAGGAGAGACAAATCCATGTTTTCGTGCATTTTTTGCGATTTCAAGGTCGAAAAACACATAGGCCCCAAAATGAAAGAAACGGCTGCCGCGCCAAAACTATGGCTTCAAACTTGATGAAAACAGTCTCTCCCATAATAACTCACGGGCTGCTTGTGTTTTTTAGGCCTTTGCAAGCTATCGGAAGTGTGTGCGCGGCAGGAGAGACAAATCCATGTTTTCGCGCATTTTTTGCGATTTCAAGGTCGAAAAACACATAGGCCCCAAAATGAAAGAAACGGCTGCCGCGCCAAAACTATGGCTTCAAACTTGATGAAAACAGTCTCTCCCATAATAACTCACGGGCTGCTTGTGTTTTTTAGGCCTTTGCAAGCTATCGGAAGTGTGTGCGCGGCAGGAGAGACAAATCCATGTTTTCGCGCATTTTTTGCGATTTCAAGGTCGAAAAACACATAGGCCCCAAAATGAAAGAAACGGCTGCCGCGCCAAAACTATGGCTTCAATCTTGATGAAAACAGTCTCTCCCATAATAACTCAAGGGCTGCTTGTGTTTTTTAGGCCTTTGCAAGCTATCGGAAGTTGTGCGCGGCAGGAGAGACAAATCCATGTTTTCGCGCCTTTTTTGCGATTTCAAGGTCGAAAAACACATAGGCCCCAAAATGAAAGAAACGGCTGGGGCGCCAAAACTATGGCTTGAAACTTGATGAAAACAGTCTCTCCCATAATAACTCACGGGCTGCTTGTGTTTTTTAGGCCTTTGCAAGCTATCGGAAGTTGTGCGCGGCAGGAGAGACAAATCCATGTTTTCGCGCATTTTTCGCGATTTCAAGGTCGAAAAACACATAAGCCCCAAAATGAAAGAAACGGCTGCCGCGCCAAAACTATGGCTTCAAACTTGATGAAAACAGTCTCTCCCATATTAACTCACGGGCTGATTGTGTTTTTTAGGCCTTCGCAAGCTATCGGAAGTGTGTGCGCAGCAGGAGAGACAAATCTATGTTTTCGCGCCTTTTTTGCCATTTCCAGGTCGAAAAACACACAGACCCCAAAAATAAAGAAACGGCTGTCCAGCCAAAACTGAGGCTTCAAACTTGATGAAAACAGTCTCTCCCAAAATAACTCAAGGGCCGCTTGTGTTTTTTAGGCCTTCGCAAGCTATCGGAAGTGTGTGCGCGGCAGGAGATACAAATCCATGTTTTCGCGCCTTTTTTGCGATTTCAAGGTCGAAAAACACATAGGCCCCAAAATGAAAGAAACGGCTGCCGCGCCAAAACTATGGCTTCAAACTTGATGAAAACAGTCTCTCCCATATTAACTCACGGGCTGATTGTGTTTTTTAGGCCTTCGCAAGCTATCGGAAGTGTGTGCGCAGCAGGAGAGACAAATCTATGTTTTCGCGCCTTTTTTGCCATTTCCAGGTCGAAAAACACACAGACCCCAAAAATAAAGAAACGGCTGTCCAGCCAAAACTGAGGCTTCAAACTTGATGAAAACAGTCTCTCCCATAATAACTCACGGGCTGCTTGTGTTTTTTAGGCCTTTGCAAGCTATCGGAAGTGTGTGCGCGGCAGGAGAGACAAATCCATGTTTTCGCGCCTTTTTTGCGATTTCAAGGTCGAAAAACACATAGGCCCCAAAATGAAAGAAACGGCTGGGGCGCCAAAACTATGGCTTGAAACTTAATGAAAACAGTCTCTCCCATAATAACTCAAGGGCTGCTTGTGTTTTTTAGGCCTTTGCAAGCTATCGGAAGTTGTGCGCGGCAGGAGAGACAAATCCATGTTTTCGCGCCTTTTTTGCGATTTCAAGGTCGAAAAACACATAGGCCCCAAAATGAAAGAAACGGCTGGCGCGCCAAAACTATGGCTTCAAACTTGATGAAAACAGTCTCTCCCATAATAACTCACGGGCTGCTTGTGTTTTTTAGGCCTTTGCAAGCTATCGGAAGTGTGTGCGCGGCAGGAGAGACAAATCCATGTTTTCGCGCCTTTTTTGCGATTTCAAGGTCGAAAAACACATAGGCCCCAAAATGAAAGAAACGGCTGCCGCGCCAAAACTATGGCTTCAAACTTGATGAAAACAGTCTCTCCCATAATAACTCACGGGCTGCTTGTGTTTTTTAGGCCTTTGCAAGCTATCGGAAATGTGTGCGCGGCAGGAGAGACAAATCCATGTTTTCGCCCCTTTTTTGCGATTTCAAGGTCGAAAAACACATAGGCCCCAAAATGAAAGAAACGGGTGGCGCACCAAAACTATGGCTTCAAACTTGATGAAAACAGTCTCTCCCATAATAACTCACGGCCTGCTTGTGTTTTTTAGGCCTTTGCAAGCTATCGGAAGTGTGTGCGCGGCAGGAGAGACAAATCCATGTTTTCGCACCTTTTTTGCGATTTCAAGGTCGAAAAACACATAGGCCCCAAAATGAAAGAAACGGCTGCCGCGCCAAAACTATGGCTTCAAACTTGATGAAAACAGTCTCTCCCATATTAACTCACGGGCTGATTGTGTTTTTTAGGCCTTCGCAAGCTATCGGAAGTGTGTGCGCAGCAGGAGAGACAAATCTATGTTTTCGCGCCTTTTTTGCCATTTCCAGGTCGAAAAACACATAGAACCCAAAAATAAAGAAACGGCTGTCCAGCCAAAACTGAGGCTTCAAACTTGATGAAAACAGTCTCTCCCACAATAACTCAAGGGCCGCTTGTGTTTTTTAGGCCTTCGCAAGCTATCGGAAGTGTGTGCGCGGCAGGAGAGACAAATCCATGTTTTCGTGCATTTTTTGCGATTTCAAGGTCGAAAAACACATAGGCCCCAAAATGAAAGAAACGGCTGCCGCGCCAAAACTATGGCTTCAAACTTGATGAAAACAGTCTCTCCCATAATAACTCACGGGCTGCTTGTGTTTTTTAGGCCTTTGCAAGCTATCGGAAGTGTGTGCGCGGCAGGAGAGACAAATCCATGTTTTCGCGCATTTTTTGCGATTTCAAGGTCGAAAAACACATAGGCCCCAAAATGAAAGAAACGGCTGCCGCGCCAAAACTATGGCTTCAAACTTGATGAAAACAGTCTCTCCCATAATAACTCACGGGCTGCTTGTGTTTTTTAGGCCTTTGCAAGCTATCGGAAGTGTGTGCGCGGCAGGAGAGACAAATCCATGTTTTCGCGCATTTTTTGCGATTTCAAGGTCGAAAAACACATAGGCCCCAAAATGAAAGAAACGGCTGCCGCGCCAAAACTATGGCTTCAATCTTGATGAAAACAGTCTCTCCCATAATAACTCAAGGGCTGCTTGTGTTTTTTAGGCCTTTGCAAGCTATCGGAAGTTGTGCGCGGCAGGAGAGACAAATCCATGTTTTCGCGCCTTTTTTGCGATTTCAAGGTCGAAAAACACATAGGCCCCAAAATGAAAGAAACGGCTGGGGCGCCAAAACTATGGCTTGAAACTTGATGAAAACAGTCTCTCCCATAATAACTCACGGGCTGCTTGTGTTTTTTAGGCCTTTGCAAGCTATCGGAAGTTGTGCGCGGCAGGAGAGACAAATCCATGTTTTCGCGCCTTTTTTGCGATTTCAAGGTCGAAAAACACATAGGCCCCAAAATGAAAGAAACGGCTGCCGCGCCAAAACTATGACTTCAAACTTGATGAAAACAGTCTCTCCCATATTAACTCACGGGCTGATTGTGTTTTTTAGGCCTTCGCAAGCTATCGGAAGTGTGTGCGCAGCAGGAGAGACAAATCTATGTTTTCGCGCCTGTTTTGCCATTTCCAGGTCGAAAAACACACAGACCCCAAAAATAAAGAAACGGCTGTCCAGCCAAAACTGAGGCTTCAAACTTGATGAAAACAGTCTCTCCCACAATAACTCAAGGGCCGCTTGTGTTTTTTAGGCCTTCGCAAGCTATCGGAAGTGTGTGCGCGGCAGGAGAGACAAATCCATGTTTTCGTGCATTTTTTGCGATTTCAAGGTCGAAAAACACATAGGCCCCAAAATGAAAGAAACGGCTGCCGCGCCAAAACTATGGCTTCAAACTTGATGAAAACAGTCTCTCCCATAATAACTCACGGGCTGCTTGTGTTTTTTAGGCCTTTGCAAGCTATCGGAAGTGTGTGCGCGGCAGGAGAGACAAATCCATGTTTTCGCGCATTTTTTGCGATTTCAAGGTCGAAAAACACATAGGCCCCAAAATGAAAGAAACGGCTGCCGCGCCAAAACTATGGCTTCAAACTTGATGAAAACAGTCTCTCCCATAATAACTCACGGGCTGCTTGTGTTTTTTAGGCCTTTGCAAGCTATCGGAAGTGTGTGCGCGGCAGGAGAGACAAATCCATGTTTTCGCGCATTTTTTGCGATTTCAAGGTCGAAAAACACATAGGCCCCAAAATGAAAGAAACGGCTGCCGCGCCAAAACTATGGCTTCAATCTTGATGAAAACAGTCTCTCCCATAATAACTCAAGGGCTGCTTGTGTTTTTTAGGCCTTTGCAAGCTATCGGAAGTTGTGCGCGGCAGGAGAGACAAATCCATGTTTTCGCGCCTTTTTTGCGATTTCAAGGTCGAAAAACACATAGGCCCCAAAATGAAAGAAACGGCTGGGGCGCCAAAACTATGGCTTGAAACTTGATGAAAACAGTCTCTCCCATAATAACTCACGGGCTGCTTGTGTTTTTTAGGCCTTTGCAAGCTATCGGAAGTTGTGCGCGGCAGGAGAGACAAATCCATGTTTTCGCGCCTTTTTTGCGATTTCAAGGTCGAAAAACACATAGGCCCCAAAATGAAAGAAACGGCTGCCGCGCCAAAACTATGACTTCAAACTTGATGAAAACAGTCTCTCCCATATTAACTCACGGGCTGATTGTGTTTTTTAGGCCTTCGCAAGCTATCGGAAGTGTGTGCGCAGCAGGAGAGACAAATCTATGTTTTCGCGCCTGTTTTGCCATTTCCAGGTCGAAAAACACACAGACCCCAAAAATAAAGAAACGGCTGTCCAGCCAAAACTGAGGCTTCAAACTTGATGAAAACAGTCTCTCCCACAATAACTCAAGTGACGCTTGTGTTTTTTAGGCCTTCGCAAGCTATCGGAAGTGTGTGCGCGGCAGGAGAGACAAATCCATGTTTTCGCGCATTTTTTGCGATTTCAAGGTCAAAAAACACATAGGCCCCAAAATGAAAGAAACGGCTGCCGCGCCAAAACTATGGCTTCAAACTTGATGAAAACAGTCTCTCCCATATTAACTCACGGGCTGATTGTGTTTTTTAGGCCTTCGCAAGCTATCGGAAGTGTGTGCGCAGCAGGAGAGACAAATCTATGTTTTCGCGCCTTTTTTGCCATTTCCAGGTCGAAAAACACACAGACCCCAAAAATAAAGAAACGGCTGTCCAGCCAAAACTGAGGCTTCAAACTTGATGAAAACAGTCTCTCCCAAAATAACTCAAGGGCCGCTTGTGTTTTTTAGGCCTTCGCAAGCTATCGGAAGTGTGTGCGCGGCAGGAGATACAAATCCATGTTTTCGCGCCTTTTTTGCGATTTCATGGTCGAAAAACACATAGGCCCCAAAATGAAAGAAACGGCTGCCGCGCCAAAACTATGGCTTCAAACTTGATGAAAACAGTCTCTCCCATATTAACTCACGGGCTGATTGTGTTTTTTAGGCCTTCGCAAGCTATCGGAAGTGTGTGCGCAGCAGGAGAGACAAATCTATGTTTTCGCGCCTTTTTTGCCATTTCCAGGTCGAAAAACACACAGACCCCAAAAATAAAGAAACGGCTGTCCAGCCAAAACTGAGGCTTCAAACTTGATGAAAACAGTCTCTCCCAAAATAACTCAAGGGCCGCTTGTGTTTTTTAGGCCTTCGCAAGCTATCGGAAGTGTGTGCGCGGCAGGAGAGACAAATCCATGTTTTCGCGCCTTTTTTGCGATTTCAAGGTCGAAAAACACATAGGCCCCAAAATGAAAGGAACGGCTGGCGCGCCAAAACTATGGCTTGAAACTTGATGAAAACAGTCTCTCCCATAATAACTCACGGGCTGCTTGTGTTTTTTAGGCCTTTGCAAGCTATCGGAAGTGTGTGCGCGGCAGGAGAGACAAATCCATGTTTTCGCGCCTTTTTTGCGATTTCAAGGTCGAAAAACACATAGGCCCCAAAATGAAAGAAACGGCTGGCGCGCCAAAACTATGACTTCAAACTTGATGAAAACAGTCTCTCCCATATTAACTCACGGGCTGATTGTGTTTTTTAGGCCTTCGCAAGCTATCGGAAGTGTGTGCGCAGCAGGAGAGACAAATCTATGTTTTCGCGCCTGTTTTGCCATTTCCAGGTCGAAAAACACACAGACCCCAAAAATAAAGAAACGGCTGTCCAGCCAAAACTGAGGCTTCAAACTTGATGAAAACAGTCTCTCCCACAATAACTCAAGTGACGCTTGTGTTTTTTAGGCCTTCGCAAGCTATCGGAAGTGTGTGCGCGGCAGGAGAGACAAATCCATGTTTTCGCGCATTTTTTGCGATTTCAAGGTCGAAAAACACATAGGCCCCAAAATGAAAGAAACGGCTGCCGCGCCAAAACTATGGCTTCAAACTTGATGAAAACAGTCTCTCCCATATTAACTCACGGGCTGATTGTGTTTTTTAGGCCTTCGCAAGCTATCGGAAGTGTGTGCGCAGCAGGAGAGACAAATCTATGTTTTCGCGCCTTTTTTGCCATTTCCAGGTCGAAAAACACACAGACCCCAAAAATAAAGAAACGGCTGTCCAGCCAAAACTGAGGCTTCAAACTTGATGAAAACAGTCTCTCCCAAAATAACTCAAGGGCCGCTTGTGTTTTTTAGGCCTTCGCAAGCTATCGGAAGTGTGTGCGCGGCAGGAGATACAAATCCATGTTTTCGCGCCTTTTTTGCGATTTCAAGGTCGAAAAACACATAGGCCCCAAAATGAAAGAAACGGCTGGCGCGCCAAAACTATGACTTCAAACTTGATGAAAACAGTCTCTCCCATATTAACTCACGGGCTGATTGTGTTTTTTAGGCCTTCGCAAGCTATCGGAAGTGTGTGCGCAGCAGGAGAGACAAATCTATGTTTTCGCGCCTGTTTTGCCATTTCCAGGTCGAAAAACACACAGACCCCAAAAATAAAGAAACGGCTGTCCAGCCAAAACTGAGGCTTCAAACTTGATGAAAACAGTCTCTCCCACAATAACTCAAGTGACGCTTGTGTTTTTTAGGCCTTCGCAAGCTATCGGAAGTGTGTGCGCGGCAGGAGAGACAAATCCATGTTTTCGCGCCTTTTTTGCGATTTCAAGGTCGAAAAACACATAGGCCCCAAAATGAAAGAAACGGCTGGCGCGCCAAAACTATGGCTTCAAACTTGATGAAAACAGTCTCTCCCATATTAACTCACGGGCTGATTGTGTTTTTTAGGCCTTCGCAAGCTATCGGAAGTGTGTGCGCAGCAGGAGAGACAAATCTATGTTTTCGCGCCTTTTTTGCCATTTCCAGGTCGAAAAACACACAGACCCCAAAAATAAAGAAACGGCTGTCCAGCCAAAACTGAGGCTTCAAACTTGATGAAAACAGTCTCTCCCACAATAACTCAAGGGCCGCTTGTGTTTTTTAGGCCTTCGCAAGCTATCGGAAGTGTGTGCGCGGCAGGAGAGACAAATCCATGTTTTCGCGCATTTTTTGCGATTTCAAGGTCGAAAAACACATAGGCCCCAAAATGAAAGAAACGGCTGCCGCGCCAAAACTATGGCTTCAAACTTGATGAAAACAGTCTCTCCCATAATAACTCACGGGCTGCTTGTGTTTTTTAGGCCTTTGCAAGCTATCGGAAGTGTGTGCGCGGCAGGAGATACAAATCCATGTTTTCGCGCCTTTTTTGCGATTTCAAGGTCGAAAAACACATAGGCCCCAAAATGAAAGAAACGGCTGCCGCGCCAAAACTATGGCTTCAAACTTGATGAAAACAGTCTCTCCCATATTAACTCACGGGCTGATTGTGTTTTTTAGGCCTTCGCAAGCAATCGGAAGTGTGTGCGCGGCAGGAGATACAAATCCATGTTTTCGCGCCTTTTTTGCGATTTCAAGGTCGAAAAACACATAGGCCCCAAAATGAAAGAAACGGCTGCCGCGCCAAAACTATGGCTTCAAACTTGATGAAAACAGTCTCTCCCATAATAACTCACGGGCTGCTTGTGTTTTTTAGGCCTTTGCAAGCTATCGGAAGTGTGTGCGCGGCAGGAGATACAAATCCATGTTTTCGCGCCTTTTTTGCGATTTCAAGGTCGAAAAACACATAGGCCCCAAAATGAAAGAAACGGCTGGCGCGCCAAAACTATGACTTCAAACTTGATGAAAACAGTCTCTCCCATATTAACTCACGGGCTGATTGTGTTTTTTAGGCCTTCGCAAGCTATCGGAAGTGTGTGCGCAGCAGGAGAGACAAATCTATGTTTTCGCGCCTGTTTTGCCATTTCCAGGTCGAAAAACACACAGACCCCAAAAATAAAGAAACGGCTGTCCAGCCAAAACTGAGGCTTCAAACTTGATGAAAACAGTCTCTCCCACAATAACTCAAGTGACGCTTGTGTTTTTTAGGCCTTCGCAAGCTATCGGAAGTGTGTGCACGGCAGTAGAGACAAATCCATGTTTTCGCGCATTTTTTGCGATTTCAAGGTCGAAAAACACATAGGCCCCAAAATGAAAGAAACGGCTGCCGCGCCAAAACTATGGCTTCAAACTTGATGAAAACAGTCTCTCCCATATTAACTCACGGGCTGATTGTGTTTTTTAGGCCTTCGCAAGCTATCGGAAGTGTGTGCGCAGCAGGAGAGACAAATCTATGTTTTCGCGCCTTTTTTGCCATTTCCAGGTCGAAAAACACACAGACCCCAAAAATAAAGAAACGGCTGTCCAGCCAAAACTGAGGCTTCAAACTTGATGAAAACAGTCTCTCCCAAAATAACTCAAGGGCCGCTTGTGTTTTTTAGGCCTTCGCAAGCTATCGGAAGTGTGTGCGCGGCAGGAGATACAAATCCATGTTTTCGCGCCTTTTTTGCGATTTCAAGGTCGAAAAACACATAGGCCCCAAAATGAAAGAAACGGCTGGCGCGCCAAAACTATGGCTTCAAACTTGATGAAAACAGTCTCTCCCATATTAACTCACGGGCTGATTGTGTTTTTTAGGCCTTCGCAAGCTATCGGAAGTGTGTGCGCAGCAGGAGAGACAAATCTATGTTTTCGCGCCTGTTTTTCCATTTCCAGGTCGAAAAACACACAGACCCCAAAAATAAAGAAACGGCTGTCCAGCCAAAACTGAGGCTTCAAACTTGATGAAAACAGTCTCTCCCACAATAACTCAAGGGCCGCTTGTGTTTTTTAGGCCTTCGCAAGCTATCGGAAGTGTGTGCGCGGCAGGAGAGACAAATCCATGTTTTCGCGCATTTTTTGCGATTTCAAGGTCGAAAAACACATAGGCCCCAAAATGAAAGAAACGGCTGCCGCGCCAAAACTATGGCTTCAAACTTGATGAAAACAGTCTCTCCCATAATAACTCACGGACTGCTTGTGTTTTTTAGGCCTTTGCAAGCTATCGGAAGTGTGTGCGCGGCAGGAGATACAAATCCATGTTTTCGCGCCTTTTTTGCGATTTCAAGGTCGAAAAACACATAGGCCCCAAAATGAAAGAAACGGCTGCCGCGCCAAAACTATGGCTTCAAACTTGATGAAAACAGTCTCTCCCATATTAACTCACGGGCTGATTGTGTTTTTTTGGCCTTCGCAAGCTATCGGAAGTGTGTGCGCAGCAGGAGAGACAAATCTATGTTTTCGCGCCTGTTTTGCCATTTCCGGTTAGGGTTAGGGTTGTGGTCAGGGTCGGGGTTGGGGTTAGGGAAAGGGATAGGGTCGGGGTCGGGTTGATGGTTATGGTTAGGGTTGTGGTCAGGGTCGGGGTTGGGGTTAGGGAAAGGGATAGGGTCGGGGTCGGGTTGATGGTTATGGTTAGGGTTGTGGTCAGGGTCGGGGTCGGGGTTGGGGTTAGGGAAAGGGATAGGGTCGGGGTCGGGTTGATGGTTATGGTTAGGGTTGTGGTCAGGGTCGGGGTCGGGGTTGGGGTTAGGGAAAGGGATAGGGTCGGGTTGATGGTTATGGTTAGGGTTGTGGTCAGGGTCGGGGTCGGGGTTGGGGTTAGGGAAAGGGATAGGGTCGGGGTCGGGTTTATGGTTATGGTTAGGGTTGTGGTCAGGGTCGGGGTCGGGGTTGGGGTTAGGGAAAGGGATAGGGTCGGGGTCGGGTTGATGGTTATGGTTAGGGTTGTGGTCAGGGTCGGGGTCGGGGTTGGGGTTAGGGAAAGGGATAGGGTCGGGGTCGGGTTGATGGTTATGGTTAGGGTTGTGGTCAGGGTCGGGGTCGGGGTTGGGGTTAGGGAAAGGGATAGGGTCGGGGTCGGGTTGATGGTTATGGTTAGGGTTGTGGTCAGGGTCGGGGTCGGGGTTGGGGTTAGGGAAAGGGATAGGGTCGGGGTCGGGTTGATGGTTATGGTTAGGGTTGTGGTCAGGGTCGGGGTCGGGGTTGGGGTTAGGGAAAGGGATAGGGTCGGGGTCGGGTTGATGGTTATGGTTAGGGTTGTGGTCAGGGTCGGGGTCGGGGTTGGGGTTAGGGAAAGGGATAGGGTCGGGGTCGGGTTGATGGTTATGGTTAGGGTTGTGGTCAGGGTCGGGGTCGGGGTTGGGGTTAGGGAAAGGGATAGGGTCGGGGTCGGGTTGATGGTTATGGTTAGGGTTGTGGTCAGGGTCGGGGTTGGGGTTAGGGAAAGGGATAGGGTCGGGGTCGGGTTGATGGTTATGGTTAGGGTTGTGGTCAGGGTCGGGGTTGGGGTTAGGGAAAGGGATAGGGTCGGGGTCGGGTTGATGGTTATGGTTAGGGTTGTGGTCAGGGTCGGGGTCGGGGTTGGGGTTAGGGAAAGGGATAGGGTCGGGGTCGGGTTGATGGTTATGGTTAGGGTTGTGGTCAGGGTCGGGGTCGGGGTTGGGGTTAGGGAAAGGGATAGGGTCGGGGTCGGGTTGATGGTTATGGTTAGGGTTGTGGTCAGGGTCGGGGTCGGGGTTGGGGTTAGGGAAAGGGATAGGGTCGGGGTCGGGTTGATGGTTATGGTTAGGGTTGTGGTCAGGGTCGGGGTTGGGGTTAGGGAAAGGGATAGGGTCGGGGTCGGGTTGATGGTTATGGTTAGGGTTGTGGTCAGGGTCGGGGTCGGGGTTGGGGTTAGGGAAAGGGATAGGGTCGGGGTCGGGTTGATGGTTATGGTTAGGGTTGTGGTCAGGGTCGGGGTCGGGGTTGGGGTTAGGGAAAGGGATAGGGTCGGGGTCGGGTTGATGGTTATGGTTAGGGTTGTGGTCAGGGTCGGGGTCGGGGTTGGGGTTAGGGAAAGGGATAGGGTCGGGGTCGGGTTGATGGTTATGGTTAGGGTTGTGGTCAGGGTCGGGGTCGGGGTTGGGGTTAGGGAAAGGGATAGGGTCGGGGTCGGGTTGATGGTTATGGTTAGGGTTGTGGTCAGGGTCGGGGTCGGGGTTGGGGTTAGGGAAAGGGATAGGGTCGGGGTCGGGTTGATGGTTATGGTTAGGGTTGTGGTCAGGGTCGGGGTCGGGGTTGGGGTTAGGGAAAGGGATAGGGTCGGGGTCGGGTTGATGGTTATGGTTAGGGTTGTGGTCAGGGTCGGGGTCGGGGTTGGGGTTAGGGAAAGGGATAGGGTCGGGGTCGGGTTGATGGTTATGGTTAGGGTTGTGGTCAGGGTCGGGGTCGGGGTTGGGGTTAGGGAAAGGGATAGGGTCGGGGTCGGGTTGATGGTTATGGTTAGGGTTGTGGTCAGGGTCGGGGTCGGGGTTGGGGTTAGGGAAAGGGATAGGGTCGGGGTCGGGTTGATGGTTATGGTTAGGGTTGTGGTCAGGGTCGGGGTCGGGGTTGGGGTTAGGGAAAGGGATAGGGTCGGGGTCGGGTTGATGGTTATGGTTAGGGTTGTGGTCAGGGTCGGGGTCGGGGTTGGGGTTAGGGAAAGGGATAGGGTCGGGGTCGGGTTGATGGTTATGGTTAGGGTTGTGGTCAGGGTCGGGGTCGGGGTTGGGGTTAGGGAAAGGGATAGGGTTCGGGGTCGGGTTGATGGTTATGGTTAGGGTTGTGGTCAGGGTCGGGGTCGGGGTTGGGGTTAGGGAAAGGGATAGGGTCGGGGTCGGGTTGATGGTTATGGTTAGAGTTGTGGTCAGGGTCGGGGTCGGGGTTGGGGTTAGGGAAAGGGATAGGGTCGGGGTCGGGTTGATGGTTATGGTTAGGGTTGTGGTCAGGGTCGGGGTCGGGGTTGGGGTTAGGGAAAGGGATAGGGTCGGGGTCGGGTTGATGGTTATGGTTAGGGTTGTGGTCAGGGTCGGGGTCGGGGTTGGGGTTAGGGAAAGGGATAGGGTCGGGGTCGGGTTGATGGTTATGGTTAGGGTTGTGGTCAGGGTCGGGGTCGGGGTTGGGGTTAGGGAAAGGGATAGGGTCGTGGTCGGGTTGATGGTTATGGTTAGTGTTGTGGTCAGGGTCGGGGTTGGGGTTAGGGAAAGGGATAGGGTCGGGGTCGGGTTGATGGTTATGGTTAGGGTTGTGGTCAGAGTCGGGGTTGGGGTTAGGGAAAGGGATAGGGTCGGGGTCGGGTTGATGGTTATGGTTAAGGTTGTGGTCAGGGTCGGGGTTGGGGTTAGGGAAAGGGATAGGGTCGGGGTCGGGTTGATGGTTATGGTTAGGTTTGTGGTCAGGGTCGGGGTTGGGGTTAGGGAAAGGGATAGGGTCGGGGTCGGGTTGATGGTTATGGTTAGGGTTGTGGTCAGGGTCGGGGTCGGGGTTGGGGTTAGGGAAAGGGATAGGGTCGG
This sequence comes from Argentina silus, assembly GCF_951799395.1. Taxonomy (NCBI): domain Eukaryota; kingdom Metazoa; phylum Chordata; class Actinopteri; order Argentiniformes; family Argentinidae; genus Argentina; species Argentina silus. The sequence continues at coordinate 738,041 of NW_028152847.1, read as the reverse complement.
GGTCGGGTTGATGGTTATGGTTAGGGTTGTGGTCAGGGTCGGGGTCGGGGTTGGGGTTAGGGAAAGGGATAGGGTCGGGGTCGGGTTGATGGTTATGGTTAGGGTTGTGGTCAGGGTCGGGGTCGGGGTTGGGGTTAGGGAAAGGGATAGGGTCGGGGTCGGGTTGATGGTTATGGTTAGGGTTGTGGTCAGGGTCGGGGTCGGGGTTGGGGTTAGGGAAAGGGATAGGGTCGGGGTCGGGTTGATGGTTATGGTTAGGGTTGTGGTCAGGGTCGGGGTCGGGGTTGGGGTTAGGGAAAGGGATAGGGTCGGGGTCGGGTTGATGGTTATGGTTAGGGTTGTGGTCAGGGTCGGGGTCGGGGTTGGGGTTAGGGAAAGGGATAGGGTCGGGGTCGGGTTGATGGTTATGGTTAGGGTTGTGGTCAGGGTCGGGGTCGGGGTTGGGGTTAGGGAAAGGGATAGGGTCGGGGTCGGGTTGATGGTTATGGTTAGGGTTGTGGTCAGGGTCGGGGTCGGGGTTGGGGTTAGGGAAAGGGATAGGGTCGGGGTCGGGTTGATGGTTATGGTTAGGGTTGTGGTCAGGGTCGGGGTCGGGGTTGGGGTTAGGGAAAGGGATAGGGTCGGGGTCGGGTTGATGGTTATGGTTAGGGTTGTGGTCAGGGTCGGGGTCGGGGTTGGGGTTAGGGAAAGGGATAGGGTCGGGGTCGGGTTGATGGTTATGGTTAGGGTTGTGGTCAGGGTCGGGGTCGGGGTTGGGGTTAGGGAAAGGGATAGGGTCGGGGTCGGGTTGATGGTTATGGTTAGGGTTGTGGTCAGGGTCGGGGTCGGGGTTGGGGTTAGGGAAAGGGATAGGGTCGGGGTCGGGTTGATGGTTATGGTTAGGGTTGTGGTCAGGGTCGGGGTCGGGGTTGGGGTTAGGGAAAGGGATAGGGTCGGGGTCGGGTTGATGGTTATGGTTAGGGTTGTGGTCAGGGTCGGGGTCGGGGTTGGGGTTAGGGAAAGGGATAGGGTCGGGGTCGGGTTGATGGTTATGGTTAGGGTTGTGGTCAGGGTCGGGGTTGGGGTTAGGGAAAGGGATAGGGTCGGGGTCGGGTTGATGGTTATGGTTAGGGTTGTGGTCAGGGTCGGGGTTGGGGTTAGGGAAAGGGATAGGGTCGGGGTCGGGTTGATGGTTATGGTTAGGGTTGTGGTCAGGGTCGGGGTTTGGGGTTAGGGAAAGGGATAGGGTCGGGGTCGGGTTGATGATTATGGTTAGGGTTGTGGTCAGGGTCGGGGTTGGGGTTAGGGAAAGGGATAGGGTCGGGGTCGGGTTGATGGTTATGGTTAGGGTTGTGGTCAGGGTCGGGGTCGGGGTTGGGGTTAGGGAAAGGGATAGGGTCGGGGTCGGGTTGATGGTTATGGTTAGGGTTGTGGTCAGGGTCGGGGTCGGGGTTGGGGTTAGGGAAAGGGATAGGGTCGGGGTCGGGTTGATGGTTATGGTTAGGGTTGTGGTCAGGGTCGGGGTCGGGGTTGGGGTTAGGGAAAGGGATAGGGTCGGGGTCGGGTTGATGGTTATGGTTAGGGTTGTGGTCAGGGTCGGGGTCGGGGTTGGGGTTAGGGAAAGGGATAGGGTCGGGGTCGGGTTGATGGTTATGGTTAGGGTTGTGGTCAGGGTCGGGGTCGGGGTTGGGGTTAGGGAAAGGGATAGGGTCGGGGTCGGGTTGATGGTTATGGTTAGGGTTGTGGTCAGGGTCGGGGTCGGGGTTGGGGTTAGGGAAAGGGATAGGGTCGGGGTCGGGTTGATGGTTATGGTTAGGGTTGTGGTCAGGGTCGGGGTCGGGGTTGGGGTTAGGGAAAGGGATAGGGTCGGGGTCGGGTTGATGGTTATGGTTAGGGTTGTGGTCAGGGTCGGGGTTGGGGTTAGGGAAAGGGATAGGGTCGGGGTCGGGTTGATGGTTATGGTTAGGGTTGTGGTCAGGGTCGGGGTTGGGGTTAGGGAAAGGGATAGGGTCGGGGTCGGGTTGATGGTTATGGTTAGGGTTGTGGTCAGGGTCGGGGTTGGGGTTAGGGAAAGGGATAGGGTCGGGGTCGGGTTGATGATTATGGTTAGGGTTGTGGTCAGGGTCGGGGTTGGGGTTAGGGAAAGGGATAGGGTCGGGGTCGGGTTGATGGTTATGGTTAGGGTTGTGGTCAGGGTCGGGGTCGGGGTTGGGGTTAGGGAAAGGGATAGGGTCGGGGTCGGGTTGATGGTTATGGTTAGGGTTGTGGTCAGGGTCGGGGTCGGGGTTGGGGTTAGGGAAAGGGATAGGGTCGGGGTCGGGTTGATGGTTATGGTTAGGGTTGTGGTCAGGGTCGGGGTCGGGGTTGGGGTTAGGGAAAGGGATAGGGTCGGGGTCGGGTTGATGGTTATGGTTAGGGTTGTGGTCAGGGTCGGGGTCGGGGTTGGGGTTAGGGAAAGGGATAGGGTCGGGGTCGGGTTGATGGTTATGGTTAGGGTTGTGGTCAGGGTCGGGGTCGGGGTTGGGGTTAGGGAAAGGGATAGGGTCGGGGTCGGGTTGATGGTTATGGTTAGGGTTGTGGTCAGGGTCGGGGTCGGGGTTGGGGTTAGGGAAAGGGATAGGGTCGGGGTCGGGTTGATGGTTATGGTTAGGGTTGTGGTCAGGGTCGGGGTCGGGGTTGGGGTTAGGGAAAGGGATAGGGTCGGGGTCGGGTTGATGGTTATGGTTAGGGTTGTGGTCAGGGTCGGGGTCGGGGTTGGGGTTAGGGAAAGGGATAGGGTCGGGGTCGGGTTGATGGTTATGGTTAGGGTTGTGGTCAGGGTCGGGGTCGGGGTTGGGGTTAGGGAAAGGGATAGGGTCGGGGTCGGGTTGATGGTTATGGTTAGGGTTGTGGTCAGGGTCGGGGTCGGGGTTGGGGTTAGGGAAAGGGATAGGGTCGGGGTCGGGTTGATGGTTATGGTTAGGGTTGTGGTCAGGGTCGGGGTCGGGGTTGGGGTTAGGGAAAGGGATAGGGTCGGGGTCGGGTTGATGGTTATGGTTAGGGTTGTGGTCAGGGTCGGGGTCGGGGTTGGGGTTAGGGAAAGGGATAGGGTCGGGGTCGGGTTGATGGTTATGGTTAGGGTTGTGGTCAGGGTCGGGGTCGGGGTTGGGGTTAGGGAAAGGGATAGGGTCGGGGTCGGGTTGATGGTTATGGTTAGGGTTGTGGTCAGGGTCGGGGTCGGGGTTGGGGTTAGGGAAAGGGATAGGGTCGGGGTCGGGTTGATGGTTATGGTTAGGGTTGTGGTCAGGGTCGGGGTCGGGGTTGGGGTTAGGGAAAGGGATAGGGTCGGGGTCGGGTTGATGGTTATGGTTAGGGTTGTGGTCAGGGTCGGGGTCGGGGTTGGGGTTAGGGAAAGGGATAGGGTCGGGGTCGGGTTGATGGTTATGGTTAGGGTTGTGGTCAGGGTCGGGGTCGGGGTTGGGGTTAGGGAAAGGGATAGGGTCGGGGTCGGGTTGATGGTTATGGTTAGGGTTGTGGTCAGGGTCGGGGTCGGGGTTGGGGTTAGGGAAAGGGATAGGGTCGGGGTCGGGTTGATGGTTATGGTTAGGGTTGTGGTCAGGGTCGGGGTCGGGGTTGGGGTTAGGGAAAGGGATAGGGTCGGGGTCGGGTTGATGGTTATGGTTAGGGTTGTGGTCAGGGTCGGGGTCGGGGTTGGGGTTAGGGAAAGGGATAGGGTCGGGGTCGGGTTGATGGTTATGGTTAGGGTTGTGGTCAGGGTCGGGGTCGGGGTTGGGGTTAGGGAAAGGGATAGGGTCGGGGTCGGGTTGATGGTTATGGTTAGGGTTGTGGTCAGGGTCGGGGTCGGGGTTGGGGTTAGGGAAAGGGATAGGGTCGGGGTCGGGTTGATGGTTATGGTTAGGGTTGTGGTCAGGGTCGGGGTCGGGGTTGGGGTTAGGGAAAGGGATAGGGTCGGGGTCGGGTTGATGGTTATGGTTAGGGTTGTGGTCAGGGTCGGGGTCGGGGTTGGGGTTAGGGAAAGGGATAGGGTCGGGGTCGGGTTGATGGTTATGGTTAGGGTTGTGGTCAGGGTCGGGGTCGGGGTTGGGGTTAGGGAAAGGGATAGGGTCGGGGTCGGGTTGATGGTTATGGTTAGGGTTGTGGTCAGGGTCGGGGTCGGGGTTGGGGTTAGGGAAAGGGATAGGGTCGGGGTCGGGTTGATGGTTATGGTTAGGGTTGTGGTCAGGGTCGGGGTCGGGGTTGGGGTTAGGGAAAGGGATAGGGTCGGGGTCGGGTTGATGGTTATGGTTAGGGTTGTGGTCAGGGTCGGGGTCGGGGTTGGGGTTAGGGAAAGGGATAGGGTCGGGGTCGGGTTGATGGTTATGGTTAGGGTTGTGGTCAGGGTCGGGGTCGGGGTTGGGGTTAGGGAAAGGGATAGGGTCGGGGTCGGGTTGATGGTTATGGTTAGGGTTGTGGTCAGGGTCGGGGTCGGGGTTGGGGTTAGGGAAAGGGATAGGGTCGGGGTCGGGTTGATGGTTATGGTTAGGGTTGTGGTCAGGCGGGTCGGGGTTGGGGTTAGGGAAAGGGATAGGGTCGGGGTCGGGTTGATGGTTATGGTTAGGGTTGTGGTCAGGGTCGGGGTCGGGGTTGGGGTTAGGGAAAGGGATAGGGTCGGGGTCGGGTTGATGGTTATGGTTAGGGTTGTGGTCAGGGTCGGGGTCGGGGTTGGGGTTAGGGAAAGGGATAGGGTCGGGGTCGGGTTGATGGTTATGGTTAGGGTTGTGGTCAGGGTCGGGGTCGGGGTTGGGGTTAGGGAAAGGGATAGGGTCGGGGTCGGGTTGATGGTTATGGTTAGGGTTGTGGTCAGGGTCGGGGTCGGGGTTGGGGTTAGGGAAAGGGATAGGGTCGGGGTCGGGTTGATGGTTATGGTTAGGGTTGTGGTCAGGGTCGGGGTCGGGGTTGGGGTTAGGGAAAGGGATAGGGTCGGGGTCGGGTTGATGGTTATGGTTAGGGTTGTGGTCAGGGTCGGGGTCGGGGTTGGGGTTAGGGAAAGGGATAGGGTCGGGGTCGGGTTGATGGTTATGGTTAGGGTTGTGGTCAGGGTCGGGGTCGGGGTTGGGGTTAGGGAAAGGGATAGGGTCGGGGTCGGGTTGATGGTTATGGTTAGGGTTGTGGTCAGGGTCGGGGTCGGGGTTGGGGTTAGGGAAAGGGATAGGGTCGGGGTCGGGTTGATGGTTATGGTTAGGGTTGTGGTCAGGGTCGGGGTCGGGGTTGGGGTTAGGGAAAGGGATAGGGTCGGGGTCGGGTTGATGGTTATGGTTAGGGTTGTGGTCAGGGTCGGGGTCGGGGTTGGGGTTAGGGAAAGGGATAGGGTCGGGGTCGGGTTGATGGTTATGGTTAGGGTTGTGGTCAGGGTCGGGGTCGGGGTTGGGGTTAGGGAAAGGGATAGGGTCGGGGTCGGGTTGATGGTTATGGTTAGGGTTGTGGTCAGGGTCGGGGTCGGGGTTGGGGTTAGGGAAAGGGATAGGGTCGGGGTCGGGTTGATGGTTATGGTTAGGGTTGTGGTCAGGGTCGGGGTCGGGGTTGGGGTTAGGGAAAGGGATAGGGTCGGGGTCGGGTTGATGGTTATGGTTAGGGTTGTGGTCAGGGTCGGGGTCGGGGTTGGGGTTAGGGAAAGGGATAGGGTCGGGGTCGGGTTGATGGTTATGGTTAGGGTTGTGGTCAGGGTCGGGGTCGGGGTTGGGGTTAGGGAAAGGGATAGGGTCGGGGTCGGGTTGATGGTTATGGTTAGGGTTGTGGTCAGGGTCGGGGTCGGGGTTGGGGTTAGGGAAAGGGATAGGGTCGGGGTCGGGTTGATGGTTATGGTTAGGGTTGTGGTCAGGGTCGGGGTCGGGGTTGGGGTTAGGGAAAGGGATAGGGTCGGGGTCGGGTTGATGGTTATGGTTAGGGTTGTGGTCAGGGTCGGGGTCGGGGTTGGGGTTAGGGAAAGGGATAGGGTCGGGGTCGGGTTGATGGTTATGGTTAGGGTTGTGGTCAGGGTCGGGGTCGGGGTTGGGGTTAGGGAAAGGGATAGGGTCGGGGTCGGGTTGATGGTTATGGTTAGGGTTGTGGTCAGGGTCGGGGTCGGGGTTGGGGTTAGGGAAAGGGATAGGGTCGGGGTCGGGTTGATGGTTATGGTTAGGGTTGTGGTCAGGGTCGGGGTCGGGGTTGGGGTTAGGGAAAGGGATAGGGTCGGGGTCGGGTTGATGGTTATGGTTAGGGTTGTGGTCAGGGTCGGGGTCGGGGTTGGGGTTAGGGAAAGGGATAGGGTCGGGGTCGGGTTGATGGTTATGGTTAGGGTTGTGGTCAGGGTCGGGGTCGGGGTTGGGGTTAGGGAAAGGGATAGGGTCGGGGTCGGGTTGATGGTTATGGTTAGGGTTGTGGTCAGGGTCGGGGTCGGGGTTGGGGTTAGGGAAAGGGATAGGGTCGGGGTCGGGTTGATGGTTATGGTTAGGGTTGTGGTCAGGGTCGGGGTCGGGGTTGGGGTTAGGGAAAGGGATAGGGTCGGGGTCGGGTTGATGGTTATGGTTAGGGTTGTGGTCAGGGTCGGGGTCGGGGTTGGGGTTAGGGAAAGGGATAGGGTCGGGGTCGGGTTGATGGTTATGGTTAGGGTTGTGGTCAGGGTCGGGGTCGGGGTTGGGGTTAGGGAAAGGGATAGGGTCGGGGTCGGGTTGATGGTTATGGTTAGGGTTGTGGTCAGGGTCGGGGTCGGGGTTGGGGTTAGGGAAAGGGATAGGGTCGGGGTCGGGTTGATGGTTATGGTTAGGGTTGTGGTCAGGGTCGGGGTCGGGGTTGGGGTTAGGGAAAGGGATAGGGTCGGGGTCGGGTTGATGGTTATGGTTAGGGTTGTGGTCAGGGTCGGGGTCGGGGTTGGGGTTAGGGAAAGGGATAGGGTCGGGGTCGGGTTGATGGTTATGGTTAGGGTTGTGGTCAGGGTCGGGGTCGGGGTTGGGGTTAGGGAAAGGGATAGGGTCGGGGTCGGGTTGATGGTTATGGTTAGGGTTGTGGTCAGGGTCGGGGTCGGGGTTGGGGTTAGGGAAAGGGATAGGGTCGGGGTCGGGTTGATGGTTATGGTTAGGGTTGTGGTCAGGGTCGGGGTCGGGGTTGGGGTTAGGGAAAGGGATAGGGTCGGGGTCGGGTTGATGGTTATGGTTAGGGTTGTGGTCAGGGTCGGGGTCGGGGTTGGGGTTAGGGAAAGGGATAGGGTCGGGGTCGGGTTGATGGTTATGGTTAGGGTTGTGGTCAGGGTCGGGGTCGGGGTTGGGGTTAGGGAAAGGGATAGGGTCGGGGTCGGGTTGATGGTTATGGTTAGGGTTGTGGTCAGGGTCGGGGTCGGGGTTGGGGTTAGGGAAAGGGATAGGGTCGGGGTCGGGTTGATGGTTATGGTTAGGGTTGTGGTCAGGGTCGGGGTCGGGGTTGGGGTTAGGGAAAGGGATAGGGTCGGGGTCGGGTTGATGGTTATGGTTAGGGTTGTGGTCAGGGTCGGGGTCGGGGTTGGGGTTAGGGAAAGGGATAGGGTCGGGGTCGGGTTGATGGTTATGGTTAGGGTTGTGGTCAGGGTCGGGGTCGGGGTTGGGGTTAGGGAAAGGGATAGGGTCGGGGTCGGGTTGATGGTTATGGTTAGGGTTGTGGTCAGGGTCGGGGTCGGGGTTGGGGTTAGGGAAAGGGATAGGGTCGGGGTCGGGTTGATGGTTATGGTTAGGGTTGTGGTCAGGGTCGGGGTCGGGGTTGGGGTTAGGGAAAGGGATAGGGTCGGGGTCGGGTTGATGGTTATGGTTAGGGTTGTGGTCAGGGTCGGGGTCGGGGTTGGGGTTAGGGAAAGGGATAGGGTCGGGGTCGGGTTGATGGTTATGGTTAGGGTTGTGGTCAGGGTCGGGGTCGGGGTTGGGGTTAGGGAAAGGGATAGGGTCGGGGTCGGGTTGATGGTTATGGTTAGGGTTGTGGTCAGGGTCGGGGTCGGGGTTGGGGTTAGGGAAAGGGATAGGGTCGGGGTCGGGTTGATGGTTATGGTTAGGGTTGTGGTCAGGGTCGGGGTCGGGGTTGGGGTTAGGGAAAGGGATAGGGTCGGGGTCGGGTTGATGGTTATGGTTAGGGTTGTGGTCAGGGTCGGGGTCGGGGTTGGGGTTAGGGAAAGGGATAGGGTCGGGGTCGGGTTGATGGTTATGGTTAGGGTTGTGGTCAGGGTCGGGGTCGGGGTTGGGGTTAGGGAAAGGGATAGGGTCGGGGTCGGGTTGATGGTTATGGTTAGGGTTGTGGTCAGGGTCGGGGTCGGGGTTGGGGTTAGGGAAAGGGATAGGGTCGGGGTCGGGTTGATGGTTATGGTTAGGGTTGTGGTCAGGGTCGGGGTCGGGGTTGGGGTTAGGGAAAGGGATAGGGTCGGGGTCGGGTTGATGGTTATGGTTAGGGTTGTGGTCAGGGTCGGGGTCGGGGTTGGGGTTAGGGAAAGGGATAGGGTCGGGGTCGGGTTGATGGTTATGGTTAGGGTTGTGGTCAGGGTCGGGGTCGGGGTTGGGGTTAGGGAAAGGGATAGGGTCGGGGTCGGGTTGATGGTTATGGTTAGGGTTGTGGTCAGGGTCGGGGTCGGGGTTGGGGTTAGGGAAAGGGATAGGGTCGGGGTCGGGTTGATGGTTATGGTTAGGGTTGTGGTCAGGGTCGGGGTCGGGGTTGGGGTTAGGGAAAGGGATAGGGTCGGTGTCGGGTTGATGGTTATGGTTAGGGTTGTGGTCAGGGTCGGGGTCGGGGTTGGGGTTAGGGAAAGGGATAGGGTCGGGGTCGGGTTGATGGTTATGGTTAGGGTTGTGGTCAGGGTCGGGGTCGGGGTTGGGGTTAGGGAAAGGGATAGGGTCGGGGTCGGGTTGATGGTTATGGTTAGGGTTGTGGTCAGGGTCGGGGTCGGGGTTGGGGTTAGGGAAAGGGATAGGGTCGGGGTCGGGTTGATGGTTATGGTTAGGGTTGTGGTCAGGGTCGGGGTCGGGGTTGGGGTTAGGGAAAGGGATAGGGTCGGGGTCGGGTTGATGGTTATGGTTAGGGTTGTGGTCAGGGTCGGGGTCGGGGTTGGGGTTAGGGAAAGGGATAGGGTCGGGGTCGGGTTGATGGTTATGGTTAGGGTTGTGGTCAGGGTCGGGGTCGGGGTTGGGGTTAGGGAAAGGGATAGGGTCGGGGTCGGGTTGATGGTTATGGTTAGGGTTGTGGTCAGGGTCGGGGTCGGGGTTGGGGTTAGGGAAAGGGATAGGGTCGGGGTCGGGTTGATGGTTATGGTTAGGGTTGTGGTCAGGGTCGGGGTCGGGGTTGGGGTTAGGGAAAGGGATAGGGTCGGGGTCGGGTTGATGGTTATGGTTAGGGTTGTGGTCAGGGTCGGGGTCGGGGTTGGGGTTAGGGAAAGGGATAGGGTCGGGGTCGGGTTGATGGTTATGGTTAGGGTTGTGGTCAGGGTCGGGGTCGGGGTTGGGGTTAGGGAAAGGGATAGGGTCGGGGTCGGGTTGATGGTTATGGTTAGGGTTGTGGTCAGGGTCGGGGTCGGGGTTGGGGTTAGGGAAAGGGATAGGGTCGGGGTCGGGTTGATGGTTATGGTTAGGGTTGTGGTCAGGGTCGGGGTCGGGGTTGGGGTTAGGGAAAGGGATAGGGTCGGGGTCGGGTTGATGGTTATGGTTAGGGTTGTGGTCAGGGTCGGGGTCGGGGTTGGGGTTAGGGAAAGGGATAGGGTCGGGGTCGGGTTGATGGTTATGGTTAGGGTTGTGGTCAGGGTCGGGGTCGGGGTTGGGGTTAGGGAAAGGGATAGGGTCGGGGTCGGGTTGATGGTTATGGTTAGGGTTGTGGTCAGGGTCGGGGTCGGGGTTGGGGTTAGGGAAAGGGATAGGGTCGGGGTCGGGTTGATGGTTATGGTTAGGGTTGTGGTCAGGGTCGGGGTCGGGGTTGGGGTTAGGGAAAGGGATAGGGTCGGGGTCGGGTTGATGGTTATGGTTAGGGTTGTGGTCAGGGTCGGGGTCGGGGTTGGGGTTAGGGAAAGGGATAGGGTCGGGGTCGGGTTGATGGTTATGGTTAGGGTTGTGGTCAGGGTCGGGGTCGGGGTTGGGGTTAGGGAAAGGGATAGGGTCGGGGTCGGGTTGATGGTTATGGTTAGGGTTGTGGTCAGGGTCGGGGTCGGGGTTGGGGTTAGGGAAAGGGATAGGGTCGGGGTCGGGTTGATGGTTATGGTTAGGGTTGTGGTCAGGGTCGGGGTCGGGGTTGGGGTTAGGGAAAGGGATAGGGTCGGGGTCGGGTTGATGGTTATGGTTAGGGTTGTGGTCAGGGTCGGGGTCGGGGTTGGGGTTAGGGAAAGGGATAGGGTCGGGGTCGGGTTGATGGTTATGGTTAGGGTTGTGGTCAGGGTCGGGGTCGGGGTTGGGGTTAGGGAAAGGGATAGGGTCGGGGTCGGGTTGATGGTTATGGTTAGGGTTGTGGTCAGGGTCGGGGTCGGGGTTGGGGTTAGGGAAAGGGATAGGGTCGGGGTCGGGTTGATGGTTATGGTTAGGGTTGTGGTCAGGGTCGGGGTCGGGGTTGGGGTTAGGGAAAGGGATAGGGTCGGGGTCGGGTTGATGGTTATGGTTAGGGTTGTGGTCAGGGTCGGGGTCGGGGTTGGGGTTAGGGAAAGGGATAGGGTCGGGGTCGGGTTGATGGTTATGGTTAGGGTTGTGGTCAGGGTCGGGGTCGGGGTTGGGGTTAGGGAAAGGGATAGGGTCGGGGTCGGGTTGATGGTTATGGTTAGGGTTGTGGTCAGGGTCGGGGTCGGGGTTGGGGTTAGGGAAAGGGATAGGGTCGGGGTCGGGTTGATGGTTATGGTTAGGGTTGTGGTCAGGGTCGGGGTCGGGGTTGGGGTTAGGGAAAGGGATAGGGTCGGGGTCGGGTTGATGGTTATGGTTAGGGTTGTGGTCAGGGTCGGGGTCGGGGTTGGGGTTAGGGAAAGGGATAGGGTCGGGGTCGGGTTGATGGTTATGGTTAGGGTTGTGGTCAGGGTCGGGGTCGGGGTTGGGGTTAGGGAAAGGGATAGGGTCGGGGTCGGGTTGATGGTTATGGTTAGGGTTGTGGTCAGGGTCGGGGTCGGGGTTGGGGTTAGGGAAAGGGATAGGGTCGGGGTCGGGTTGATGGTTATGGTTAGGGTTGTGGTCAGGGTCGGGGTCGGGGTTGGGGTTAGGGAAAGGGATAGGGTCGGGGTCGGGTTGATGGTTATGGTTAGGGTTGTGGTCAGGGTCGGGGTCGGGGTTGGGGTTAGGGAAAGGGATAGGGTCGGGGTCGGGTTGATGGTTATGGTTAGGGTTGTGGTCAGGGTCGGGGTCGGGGTTGGGGTTAGGGAAAGGGATAGGGTCGGGGTCGGGTTGATGGTTATGGTTAGGGTTGTGGTCAGGGTCGGGGTCGGGGTTGGGGTTAGGGAAAGGGATAGGGTCGGGGTCGGGTTGATGGTTATGGTTAGGGTTGTGGTCAGGGTCGGGGTCGGGGTTGGGGTTAGGGAAAGGGATAGGGTCGGGGTCGGGTTGATGGTTATGGTTAGGGTTGTGGTCAGGGTCGGGGTCGGGGTTGGGGTTAGGGAAAGGGATAGGGTCGGGGTCGGGTTGATGGTTATGGTTAGGGTTGTGGTCAGGGTCGGGGTCGGGGTTGGGGTTAGGGAAAGGGATAGGGTCGGGGTCGGGTTGATGGTTATGGTTAGGGTTGTGGTCAGGGTCGGGGTCGGGGTTGGGGTTAGGGAAAGGGATAGGGTCGGGGTCGGGTTGATGGTTATGGTTAGGGTTGTGGTCAGGGTCGGGGTCGGGGTTGGGGTTAGGGAAAGGGATAGGGTCGGGGTCGGGTTGATGGTTATGGTTAGGGTTGTGGTCAGGGTCGGGGTCGGGGTTGGGGTTAGGGAAAGGGATAGGGTCGGGGTCGGGTTGATGGTTATGGTTAGGGTTGTGGTCAGGGTCGGGGTCGGGGTTGGGGTTAGGGAAAGGGATAGGGTCGGGGTCGGGTTGATGGTTATGGTTAGGGTTGTGGTCAGGGTCGGGGTCGGGGTTGGGGTTAGGGAAAGGGATAGGGTCGGGGTCGGGTTGATGGTTATGGTTAGGGTTGTGGTCAGGGTCGGGGTCGGGGTTGGGGTTAGGGAAAGGGATAGGGTCGGGGTCGGGTTGATGGTTATGGTTAGGGTTGTGGTCAGGGTCGGGGTCGGGGTTGGGGTTAGGGAAAGGGATAGGGTCGGGGTCGGGTTGATGGTTATGGTTAGGGTTGTGGTCAGGGTCGGGGTCGGGGTTGGGGTTAGGGAAAGGGATAGGGTCGGGGTCGGGTTGATGGTTATGGTTAGGGTTGTGGTCAGGGTCGGGGTCGGGGTTGGGGTTAGGGAAAGGGATAGGGTCGGGGTCGGGTTGATGGTTATGGTTAGGGTTGTGGTCAGGGTCGGGGTCGGGGTTGGGGTTAGGGAAAGGGATAGGGTCGGGGTCGGGTTGATGGTTATGGTTAGGGTTGTGGTCAGGGTCGGGGTCGGGGTTGGGGTTAGGGAAAGGGATAGGGTCGGGGTCGGGTTGATGGTTATGGTTAGGGTTGTGGTCAGGGTCGGGGTCGGGGTTGGGGGGTTAGGGAAAGGGATAGGGTCGGGGTCGGGTTGATGGTTATGGTTAGGGTTGTGGTCAGGGTCGGGGTCGGGGTTGGGGTTAGGGAAAGGGATAGGGTCGGGGTCGGGTTGATGGTTATGGTTAGGGTTGTGGTCAGGGTCGGGGTCGGGGTTGGGGTTAGGGAAAGGGATAGGGTCGGGGTCGGGTTGATGGTTATGGTTAGGGTTGTGGTCAGGGTCGGGGTCGGGGTTGGGGTTAGGGAAAGGGATAGGGTCGGGGTCGGGTTGATGGTTATGGTTAGGGTTGTGGTCAGGGTCGGGGTCGGGGTTGGGGTTAGGGAAAGGGATAGGGTCGGGGTCGGGTTGATGGTTATGGTTAGGGTTGTGGTCAGGGTCGGGGTTGGGGTTAGGGAAAGGGATAGGGTCGGGGTCGGGTTGATGGTTATGGTTAGGGTTGTGGTCAGGGTCGGGGTCGGGGTTGGGGTTAGGGAAAGGGATAGGGTCGGGGTCGGGTTGATGGTTGTGGTCATGGTCGGGGTCGGGGTTGGGGTTAGGGAAAGGGATAGGGTCGGGGTCGGGTTGATGGTTGTGGTCAAGGTCGGGGTCGGGGTTGGGGTTAGGGAAAGGGATAGGGTCGGGGTCGGGTTGATGGTTATGGTTAGGGTTGTGGTCAGGGTCGGGGTCGGGGTTGGGGTTAGGGAAAGGGATAGGGTCGGGGTCGGGTTGATGGTTATGGTTAGGGTTGTGGTCAGGGTCGGGGTCGGGGTTGGGGTTAGGGAAAGGGATAGGGTCGGGGTCGGGTTGATGGTTATGGTTAGGGTTGTGGTCAGGGTCGGGGTTGGGGTTAGGGAAAGGGATAGGGTCGGGGTCGGGTTGATGGTTATGGTTAGGGTTGTGGTCAGGGTCGGGGTCGGGGTTGGGGTTAGGGAAAGGGATAGGGTCGGGGTCGGGTTGATGGTTATGGTTAGGGTTGTGGTCAGGGTCGGGGTCGGGGTTGGGGTTAGGGAAAGCGATAGGGTCGGGGTCGGGTTGATGGTTATGGTTAGGGTTGTGGTCAGGGTCGGGGTCGGGGTTGGGGTTAGGGAAAGGGATAGGGTCGGGGTCGGGTTGATGGTTATGGTTAGGGTTGTGGTCAGGGTCGGGGTCGGGGTTGGGGTTAGGGAAAGGGATAGGGTCGGGGTCGGGTTGATGGTTATGGTTAGGGTTGTGGTCAGGGTCGGGGTCGGGGTTGGGGTTAGGGAAAGGGATAGGGTCGGGGTCGGGTTGATGGTTATGGTTAGGGTTGTGGTCAGGGTCGGGGTCGGGGTTGGGGTTAGGGAAAGGGATAGGGTCGGGGTCGGGTTGATGGTTATGGTTAGGGTTGTGGTCAGGGTCGGGGTCGGGGTTGGGGTTAGGGAAAGGGATAGGGTCAGGGTCGGGTTGATGGTTATGGTTAGGGTTGTGGTCAGGGTCGGGGTCGGGGTTGGGGTTAGGGAAAGGGATAGGGTCGGGGTCGGGTTGATGGTTATGGTTAGGGTTGTGGTCAGGGTCGGGGTCGGGGTTGGGGTTAGGGAAAGGGATAGGGTCGGGGTCGGGTTGATGGTTATGGTTAGGGTTGTGGTCAGGGTCGGGGTCGGGGTTGGGGTTAGGGAAAGGGATAGGGTCGGGGTCGGGTTGATGGTTATGGTTAGGGTTGTGGTCAGGGTCGGGGTTGGGGTTAGGGAAAGGGATAGGGTCGGGGTCGGGTTGATGGTTATGGTTAGGGTTGTGGTCAGGGTCGGGGTCGGGGTTGGGGTTAGGGAAAGGGATAGGGTCGGGGTCGGGTTGATGGTTGTGGTCAGGGTCGGGGTCGTGGTTGGGGTTAGGGAAAGGGATAGGGTCGGGGTCGGGTTGATGGTTGTGGTCAAGGTCGGGGTCGGGGTTGGGGTTAGGGAAAGGGATAGGGTCGGGTTGATGGTTATGGTTAGGGTTGTGGTCAGGGTCGGGGTCGGGGTTGGGGTTAGGGAAAGGGATAGGGTCGGGGTCGGGTTGATGGTTATGGTTAGTGTTGTGGTCAGGGTCGGGGTCGGGGTTGGGGTTAGGGAAAGGGATAGGGTCGGGGTCGGGTTGATGGTTATGGTTAGGGTTGTGGTCAGGGTCGGGGTCGGGGTTGGGGTTAGGGAAAGGGATAGGGTCGGGGTCGGGTTGATGGTTATGGTTAGGGTTGTGGTCAGGGTCGGGGTCGGGGTTGGGGTTAGGGAAAGGGATAGGGTCGGGGTCGGGTTGATGGTTATGGTTAGGGTTGTGGTCAGGGTCGGGGTCGGGGTTGGGGTTAGGGAAAGCGATAGGGTCGGGGTCGGGTTGATGGTTATGGTTAGGGTTGTGGTCAGGGTCGGGGTCGGGGTTGGGGTTAGGGAAAGGGATAGGGTCGGGGTCGGGTTGATGGTTATGGTTAGGGTTGTGGTCAGGGTCGGGGTCGGGGTTGGGGTTAGGGAAAGGGATAGGGTCGGGGTCGGGTTGATGGTTATGGTTAGGGTTGTGGTCAGGGTCGGGGTCGGGGTTGGGGTTAGGGAAAGGGATAGGGTCGGGGTCGGGTTGATGGTTATGGTTAGGGTTGTGGTCAGGGTCGGGGTCGGGGTTGGGGTTAGGGAAAGGGATAGGGTCGGGGTCGGGTTGATGGTTATGGTTAGGGTTGTGGTCAGGGTCGGGGTCGGGGTTGGGGTTAGGGAAATGGATAGGGTCGGGGTCGGGTTGATGGTTATGGTTAGGGTTGTGGTCAGGGTCGGGGTCGGGGTTGGGGTTAGGGAAAGGGATAGGGTCGGGGTCGGGTTGATGGTTATGGTTAGGGTTGTGGTCAGGGTCGGGGTCGGGGTTGGGGTTAGGGAAAGGGATAGGGTCGGGGTCGGGTTGATGGTTATGGTTAGGGTTGTGGTCAGGGTCGGGGTCGGGGTTGGGGTTAGGGAAAGGGATAGGGTCGGGGTCGGGTTGATGGTTATGGTTAGGGTTGTGGTCAGGGTCGGGGTCGGGGTTGGGGTTAGGGAAAGGGATAGGGTCGGGGTCGGGTTGATGGTTATGGTTAGGGTATTGGTCAGGGTCGGGGTCGGGGTTGGGGTTAGGGAAAGGGATAGGGTCGGGGTCGGGTTGATGGTTATGGTTAGGGTTGTGGTCAGGGTCGGGGTCGGGGTTGGGGTTAGGGAAAGGGATAGGGTCGGGGTCGGGTTGATGGTTATGGTTAGGGTTGTGGTCAGGGTCGGGGTCGGGGTTGGGGTTAGGGAAAGGGATAGGGTCGGGGTCGGGTTGATGGTTATGGTTAGGGTTGTGGTCAGGGTCGGGGTCGGGGTCGGGGTTGGGGTTAGGGAAAGGGATAGGGTCGGGGTCGGGTTGATGGTTATGGTTAGGGTTGTGGTCAGGGTCGGGGTCGGGGTTGGGGTTAGGGAAAGGGATAGGGTCGGGGTCGGGTTGATGGTTATGGTTAGGGTTTTGGTCAGGGTCGGGGTCGGGGTTGGGGTTAGGGAAAGGGATAGGGTCGGGGTCGGGTTGATGGTTTTGGTTAGGGTTGTGGTCAGGGTCGGGGTCGGGGTTGGGGTTAGGGAAAGGGATAGGGTCGGGGTCGGGTTGATGGTTATGGTTAGGGTTGTGGTCAGGGTCGGGGTCGGGGTTGGGGTTAGGGAAAGGGATAGGGTCGGGGTCGGGTTGATGGTTATGGTTAGGGTTGTGGTCAGGGTCGGGGTCGGGGTTGGGGTTAGGGAAAGGGATAATGTCGGGGTCGGGTTGATGGTTATGGTTAGGGTTGTGGTCAGGGTCGGGGTCGGGGTTGGGGTTAGGGAAAGGGATAGGGTCGGGGTCGGGTTGATGGTTATGGTTAGGGTTGTGGTCAGGGTCGGGGTCGGGGTTGGGGTTAGGGAAAGGGATAGGGTCGGGGTCGGGTTGATGGTTATGGTTAGGGTTGTGGTCAGGGTCGGGGTCGGGGTTGGGGTTAGGGAAAGGGATAGGGTCGGGGTCGGGTTGATGGTTATGGTTAGGGTTGTGGTCAGGGTCGGGGTCGGGGTTGGGGTTAGGGAAAGGGATAGGGTCGGGGTCGGGTTGATGGTTATGGTTAGGGTTGAAACTTGATGAAAACAGTCTCTCCCACAACAACTCAAGGGCTGCTTGTGTTTTTTAGGCCTTCGCAAGATATCGGAAGTGTGTGCGCGGCAGGAGAGACAAATCCATGTTTTCGCGCCTTTTTTGAGATTTCAAGGTCGAAAAACACATAGGCCCCAAAATGAAAGAAACGGCTGCCGCGCCAAAACTATGGCTTCAAACTTGATGAAAACAGTCTCTCCCATAATAACTCACGGGCTGCTTGTGTTTTTTAGGCCTTTGCACGCTATCGGAAGTGTGTGCGCGGCAGGAGAGACAAATCCATGTTTTCGCGCCTTTTTTCCATTTCCAGGTCGAAGAAAACAAAGGCCCCAAAAATAAAGAAACGGCTGTCCAGCCAAAACTGAGGCTTCAAACTTGATGAAAACAGTCTCTCAGACAATAACTCAAGGGCCGCTTGTGTTTTTTAGGCCTTCGCAAGCTATCGGAAGTGTGTGCGCGGCAGGAGAGACAAATCCATGTTTTCGCGCCTTTTTTGCCATTTCCAGGTCGAAAAACACAAAGGCCCCAAAATGAAAGAAACGGCTGCCGCGCCAAAACTATGACTTCAAACTTGATGAAAACAGTCTCTCCCACAATAACTCAAGGGCTGCTTGTGTTTTTTAGGCCTTCGCAAGATATCGGAAGTGTGTGCGCGGCAGGAGAGACAAATCAATGTTTTCGCAACTTTTTTGCGATTTCAAGGTCGAAAAACACATAGGCCCCAAAATGAAAGAAACGGCTGGCGCGCCAAAACTATGGCTTCAAACTTGATGAAAACAGTCTCTCCCATAATAACTCACGGGCTGCTTGTGTTTTTTAGGCCTTTGCACGCTATCGGAAGTGTGTGCGCGGCAGGAGAGACAAATCCATGTTTTCGCGCCTTTTTTGCGATTTCAAGGTCGAAAAACACACAGACCCCAAAAATAAAGAAACGGCTGTCCAGCCAAAACTGAGGCTTCAAACTTGATGAAAACAGTCTCTCCCACAATAACTCAATGGCCGCTTGTGTTTTGTAGGCCTTCGCAAGCTATCGGAAGTGTGTGCGCGGCAGGAGAGCCAAATCCATGTTTTCGCGCCTTTTTTGCGATTTCAAGGTCGAAAAACACATAGGCCCCAAAATGAAAGAAACGGCTGCCGCGCCAAAACTATGGCTTCAAACTTGATGAAAACAGTCTCTCCCATATTAACTCACGGGCTGATTGTGTTTTTTAGGCCTTCGCAAGCTATCGGAAGTGTGTGCGCAGCAGGAGAGACAAATCTATGTTTTCGCGCCTGTTTTGCCATTTCCAGATCGAAAAACACACAGACCCCAAAAATAAAGAAACGGCTGTCCAGCCAAAACTGAGGCTTCAAACTTGATGAAAACAGTCTCTCCCACAATAACTCAAGGGCCGCTTGTGTTTTTTAGGCCTTTGCAAGCTATCGGAAGTGTGTGCGCGGCAGGAGAGACAAATCCATGTTTTCGCGCCTTTTTTGCGATTTCAAGGTCGAAAAACACATAGGCCCCAAAATGAAAGAAACGGCTGGCGCGCCAAAACTATGGCTTCAAACTTGATGAAAACAGTCTCTCCCATAATAACTCACGGGCTGCTTGTGTTTTTTAGGCCTTTGCAAGCTATCGGAAGTGTGTGCGCGGCAGGAGAGACAAATCCATGTTTTCGCGCCTTTTTTGCGATTTCAAGGTCGAAAAACACATAGGCCCCAAAATGAAAGAAACGGCTGGCACGCCAAAACTATGGCTTCAAACTTGATGAAAACAGTCTCTCCCATAATAACTCACGGACTGCTTGTGTTTTTTAGGCCTTTGCAAGCTATCGGAAGTGTGTGCGCGGCAGGAGAGACAAATCCATGTTTTCGCGCCTTTTTTGCGATTTCCAGGTCGAAAAACACACAGACCCCAAAAATAAAGAAACGGCTGTCCAGCCAAAACTGAGGCTTCAAACTTGATGAAAACAGTCTCTCCCACAATAACTCAAGGGCCGCTTGTGTTTTTTAGGCCTTCGCAAGCTATCGGAAGTGTGTGCGCGGCAGGAGAGACAAATCCATGTTTTCGCGCATTTTTTGCGATTTCAAGGTCGAAAAACACATAGGCCCCAAAATGAAAGAAACGGCTGCCGCGCCAAAACTATGGCTTCAAACTTGATGAAAACAGTCTCTCCCATATTAACTCACGGGCTGCTTGTGTTTTTTAGGCCTTTGCAAGCTATCGGAAGTGTGTGCGCGGCAGGAGAGACAAATCCATGTTTTCGCGCCTTTTTTGCGATTTCAAGGTCGAAAAACACACAGACCCCAAAAATAAAGAAACGGCTGTCCAGCCAAAACTGAGGCTTCAAACTTGATGAAAACAGTCTCTCCCACAATAACTCAATGGCCGCTTGTGTTTTTTAGGCCTTCGCAAGCTATCGGAAGTGTGTGCGCGGCAGGAGAGCCAAATCCATGTTTTCGCGCCTTTTTTGCGATTTCAAGGTCGAAAAACACATAGGCCCCAAAATGAAAGAAACGGCTGCCGCGCCAAAACTATGGCTTCAAACTTGATGAAAACAGTCTCTCCCATATTAACTCACGGGCTGATTGTGTTTTTTAGGCCTTCGCAAGCTATCGGAAGTGTGTGCGCAGCAGGAGAGACAAATCTATGTTTTCGCGCCTGTTTTGCCATTTCCAGATCGAAAAACACACAGACCCCAAAAATAAAGAAACGGCTGTCCTGCCAAAACTGAGGCTTCAAACTTGATGAAAACAGTCTCTCCCACAATAACTCAAGGGCCGCTTGTGTTTTTTAGGCCTTCGCAAGCTATCGGAAGTGTGTGCGCGGCAGGAGAGACAAATCCATGTTTTCGCGCCTTTTTTGCGATTTCAAGGTCGAAAAACACATAGGCCCCAAAATGAAAGAAACGGCTGGCGCGCCAAAACTATGGCTTCAAACTTGATGAAAACAGTCTCTCCCACAATAACTCAATGGCCGCTTGTGTTTTTTAGGCCTTCGCAAGCTATCGGAAGTGTGTGCGCGGCAGGAGAGACAAATCCATGTTTTCGCGCATTTTTTGCGATTTCAAGGTCGAAAAACACATAGGCCCCAAAATGAAAGAAACGGCTACCGCGCCAAAACTATGGCTTCAAACTTGATGAAAACAGTCTCTCCCATATTAACTCACGGGCTGATTGTGTTTTTTAGGCCTTCGCAAGCTATCGGAAGTGTGTGCGCAGCAGGAGAGACAAATCTATGTTTTCGCGCCTGTTTTGCCATTTCCAGGTAGAAAAACACACAGACCCCAAAAATAAAGAAACGGCTGTCCAGCCAAAACTGAGGCTTCAAACTTGATGAAAACAGTCTCTCCCACAATAACTCAAGGGCCGCTTGTGTTTTTTAGGCCTTTGCAAGCTATCGGAAGTGTGTGCGCGGCAGTAGAGACAAATCCATGTTTTCGCGCCTTTTTTGCGATTTCAAGGTCGAAAAACACATAGGCCCCAAAATGAAAGAAACGGCTGGCGCGCCAAAACTATGGCTTCAAACTTGATGAAAACAGTCTCTCCCATAATAACTCACGGGCTGCTTGTGTTTTTTAGGCCTTTGCAAGCTATCGGAAGTGTGTGCGCGGCAGGAGAGACAAATCCATGTTTTCGCGCCTTTTTTGCGATTTCAAGGTCGAAAAACACATAGGCCCCAAAATGAAAGAAACGGCTGGCACGCCAAAACTATGGCTTCAAACTTGATGAAAACAGTCTCTCCCATAATAACTTACGGACTGCTTGTGTTTTTTAGGCCTTCGCAAGCTATCGGAAGTGTGTGCGCGGCAGGAGAGACAAATCCATGTTTTCGCGCATTTTTTGCGATTTCAAGGTCGAAAAACACATAGGCCCCAAAATGAAAGAAACGGCTGCCGCGCCAAAACTATGGCTTCAAACTTGATGAAAACAGTCTCTCCCACAATAACTCAATGGCCGCTTGTGTTTTTTAGGCCTTCGCAAGCTATCGGAAGTGTGTGCGCGGCAGGAGAGACAAATCCATGTTTTCGCGCCTTTTTTGCGATTTCAAGGTCGAAAAACACATAGGCCCCAAAATGAAAGAAACGGCTGGCGCGCCAAAACTATGGCTTCAAACTTGATGAAAACAGTCTCTCCCACAATAACTCAATGGCCGCTTGTGTTTTTTAGGCCTTCGCAAGCTATCGGAAGTGTGTGCGCGGCAGGAGAGACAAATCCATGTTTTCGCGCATTTTTTGCGATTTCAAGGTCGAAAAACACATAGGCCCCAAAATGAAAGAAACGGCTACCGCGCCAAAACTATGGCTTCAAACTTGATGAAAACAGTCTCTCCCATATTAACTCACGGGCTGATTGTGTTTTTTAGGCCTTCGCAAGCTATCGGATGTGTGTGCGCAGCAGGAGAGACAAATCTATGTTTTCGCGCCTGTTTTGCCATTTCCAGGTAGAAAAACACACAGACCCCAAAAATAAAGAAACGGCTGTCCAGCCAAAACTGAGGCTTCAAACTTGATGAAAACAGTCTCTCCCACAATAACTCAAGGGCCGCTTGTGTTTTTTAGGCCTTTGCAAGCTATCGGAAGTGTGTGCGCGGCAGTAGAGACAAATCCATGTTTTCGCGCCTTTTTTGCGATTTCAAGGTCGAAAAACACATAGGCCCCAAAATGAAAGAAACGGCTGGCGCGCCAAAACTATGGCTTCAAACTTGATGAAAACAGTCTCTCCCATAATAACTCACGGGCTGCTTGTGTTTTTTAGGCCTTTCAAGCTATCGGAAGTGTGTGCGCGGCAGGAGAGACAAATCCATGTTTTCGCGCCTTTTTTGCGATTTCAAGGTCGAAAAACACATAGGCCCCAAAATGAAAGAAACGGCTGGCGCGCCAAAACTATGGCTTCAAACTTGATGAAAACAGTCTCTCCCATAATAACTCACGGGCTGCTTGTGTTTTTTAGGCCTTTGCAAGCTATCGGAAGTGTGTGCGCGGCAGGAGAGACAAATCCATGTTTTCGCGCCTTTTTTGCGATTTCCAGGTCGAAAAACACACAGACCCCAAAAATAAAGAAACGGCTGTCCAGCCAAAACTGAGGCTTCAAACTTGATGAAAACAGTCTCTCCCACAATAACTCAAGGGCCGCTTGTGTTTTTTAGGCCTTCGCAAGCTATCGGAAGTGTGTGCGCGGCAGGAGAGACAAATCCATTTTTTCGCGCATTTTTTGCGATTTCAAGGTCGAAAAACACATAGGCCCCAAAATGAAAGAAACGGCTGCCGCGCCAAAACTATGGCTTCAAACTTGATGAAAACAGTCTCTCCCATAATAACTCACAGGCTGCTTGTGTTTTTTAGGCCTTTGCAAGCTATCGGAAGTGTGTGCGCGGCAGGAGAGACAAATCCATGTTTTCGCGCCTTTTTTGCGATTTCAAGGTCGAAAAACACATAGGCCCCAAAATGAACGAAACGGCTGGCGCGCCAAAACTATGGCTTCAAACTTGATGAAAACAGTCTCTCCCATATTAACTCACGGGCTGCTTGTGTTTTTTAGGCCTTCGCAAGCTATCGGAAGTGTGTGCGCGGCAGGAGAGACAAATCAATGTTTTCGCGACTT
Organism: Argentina silus; assembly: GCF_951799395.1. Taxonomy (NCBI): domain Eukaryota; kingdom Metazoa; phylum Chordata; class Actinopteri; order Argentiniformes; family Argentinidae; genus Argentina; species Argentina silus. The sequence continues at coordinate 715,828 of NW_028152847.1, read as the reverse complement.
TTTTGCGATTTCAAGGTCGAAAAACACATAGGCCCCAAAATGAAAGAAACGGCTGGCGCGCCAAAACTATGGCTTCAAACTTGATGAAAACAGTCTCTCCCATAATAACTCACGGGCTGCTTGTGTTTTTTAGGCCTTTGCACGCTATCGGAAGTGTGTGCGCGGCAGGAGAGACAAATCCATGTTTTCGCGCCTTTTTTGCCATTTCCAGGTCGAAAAACACAAAGGCCCCAAAATGAAAGAAACGGCTGCCGCGCCAAAACTATGACTTCAAACTTGATGAAAACAGTCTCTCCCACAATAACTCAAGGGCTGCTTGTGTTTTTTAGGCCTTCGCAAGATATCGGAAGTGTGTGCGCGGCAGGAGAGACAAATCAATGTTTTCGCGACTTTTTTGCGATTTCAAGGTCGAAAAACACATAGGCCCCAAAATGAAAGAAACGGCTGGCGCGCCAAAACTATGGCTTCAAACTTGATGAAAACAGTCTCTCCCATAATAACTCACGGGCTGCTTGTGTTTTTTAGGCCTTTGCACGCTATCGGAAGTGTGTGCGCGGCAGGAGAGACAAATCCATGTTTTCGCGCCTTTTTTCCATTTCCAGGTCGAAGAAAACAAAGGCCCCAAAAATAAAGAAACGGCTGTCCAGCCAAAACTGAGGCTTCAAACTTGATGAAAACAGTCTCTCAGACAATAACTCAAGGGCCGCTTGTGTTTTTTAGGCCTTCGCAAGCTATCGGAAGTGTGTGCGCGGCAGGAGAGACAAATCCATGTTTTCGCGCCTTTTTTGCCATTTCCAGGTCGAAAAACACAAAGGCCCCAAAAATAAAGAAACGGCTGTCCAGCCAAAACTGAGGCTTCAAACTTGATGAAAACAGTCTCTCCCACAATAACTCAATGGCCGCTTGTGTTTTTTAGGCCTTCGCAAGCTATCGGAAGTGTGTGCGCGGCAGGAGAGCCAAATCCATGTTTTCGCGCATTTTTTGCGATTTCAAGGTCGAAAAACACATAGGCCCCAAAATGAAAGAAACGGCTGCCGCGCCAAAACTATGGCTTCAAACTTGATGAAAACAGTCTCTCCCATATTAACTCACGGGCTGATTGTGTTTTTTAGGCCTTCGCAAGCTATCGGAAGTGTGTGCGCAGCAGGAGAGACAAATCTATGTTTTCGCGCCTGTTTTTCCATTTCCAGGTCGAAAAACACACAGACCCCAAAAATAAAGAAACGGCTGTCCAGCCAAAACTGAGGCTTCAAACTTGATGAAAACAGTCTCTCCCACAATAACTCACGGGCTGCTTGTGTTTTTTAGGCCTTTGCAAGCTATCGGAAGTGTGTGCGCGGCAGGAGAGACAAATCCATGTTTTCGCGCCTTTTTTGCGATTTCAAGGTCGAAAAACACATAGGCCCCAAAATGAAAGAAACGGCTGGCGCGCCAAAACTATGGCTTCAAACTTGATGAAAACAGTCTCTCCCATAATAACTCACGGGCTGCTTGTGTTTTTTAGGCCTTTGCAAGCTATCGGAAGTGTGTGCGCGGCAGGAGAGACAAATCCATGTTTTCGCGCCTTTTTTGCGATTTCAAGGTCGAAAAACACACAGACCCCAAAAATAAAGAAACGGCTGTCCAGCCAAAACTGAGGCTTCAAACTTGATGAAAACAGTCTCTCCCACAATAACTCACGGGCTGCTTGTGTTTTTTAGGCCTTTGCAAGCTATCGGAAGTGTGTGCGCGGCAGGAGAGACAAATCCATGTTTTCGCGCCTTTTTTGCGATTTCAAGGTCGAAAAACACATAGGCCCCAAAATGAAAGAAACGGCTGGCGCGCCAAAACTATGGCTTCAAACTTGATGAAAACAGTCTCTCCCATAATAACTCACGGGCTGCTTGTGTTTTTTAGGCCTTTGCAAGCTATCGGAAGTGTGTGCGCGGCAGGAGAGACAAATCCATGTTTTCGCGCCTTTTTTGCGATTTCAAGGTCGAAAAACACATAGGCCCCAAAATGAAAGAAACGGCTGGCACGCCAAAACTATGGCTTCAAACTTGATGAAAACAGTCTCTCCCATAATAACTCACGGACTGCTTGTGTTTTTTAGGCCTTTGCAAGCTATCGGAAGTGTGTGCGCGGCAGGAGAGACAAATCCATGTTTTCGCGCCTTTTTTGCGATTTCCAGGTCGAAAAACACACAGACCCCAAAAATAAAGAAAAGGCTGTCCAGCCAAAACTGAGGCTTCAAACTTGATGAAAACAGTCTCTCCCACAATAACTCAAGGGCTGCTTGTGTTTTTTAGGCCTTCGCAAGCTATCGGAAGTGTGTGCGCGGCAGGAGAGACAAATCCATGTTTTCGCGCATTTTTTGCGATTTCAAGGTCGAAAAACACATAGGCCCCAAAATGAAAGAAACGGCTGCCGCGCCAAAACTATGGCTTCAAACTTGATGAAAACAGTCTCTCCCACAATAACTCAATGGCCGCTTGTGTTTTTTAGGCCTTCGCAAGCTATCGGAAGTGTGTGCGCGGCAGGAGAGACAAATCCATGTTTTCGCGCCTTTTTTGCGATTTCAAGGTCGAAAAACACATAGGCCCCAAAATGAAAGAAACGGCTGGCGCGCCAAAACTATGGCTTCAAACTTGATGAAAACAGTCTCTCCCATATTAACTCACGGGCTGATTGTGTTTTTTAGGCCTTCGCAAGCTATCGGAAGTGTGTGCGCAGCAGGAGAGACAAATCTATGTTTTCGCGCCTGTTTTGCCATTTCCAGGTAGAAAAACACACAGACCCCAAAAATAAAGAAACGGCTGTCCAGCCAAAACTGAGGCTTCAAACTTGATGAAAACAGTCTCTCCCACAATAACTCAAGGGCCGCTTGTGTTTTTTAGGCCTTTGCAAGCTATCGGAAGTGTGTGCGCGGCAGGAGAGACAAATCCATGTTTTCGCGCCTTTTTTGCGATTTCAAGGTCGAAAAACACATAGGCCCCAAAATGAAAGAAACGGCTGGCGCGCCAAAACTATGGCTTCAAACTTGATGAAAACAGTCTCTCCCATAATAACTCACGGGCTGCTTGTGTTTTTTAGGCCTTTGCAAGCTATCGGAAGTGTGTGCGCGGCAGGAGAGACAAATCCATGTTTTTGCGCCTTTTTTGCGATTTCCAGGTCGAAAAACACACAGACCCCAAAAATAAAGAAACGGCTGTCCAGCCAAAACTGAGGCTTCAAACTTGATGAAAACAGTCTCTCCCACAATAACTCAAGGGCCGCTTGTGTTTTTTAGGCCTTTGCAAGCTATCGGAAGTGTGTGCGCGGCAGGAGAGACAAATCCATTTTTTCGCGCATTTTTTGCGATTTCAAGGTCGAAAAACACATAGGCCCCAAAATGAAAGAAACGGCTGGCGCGCCAAAACTATGGCTTCAAACTTGATGAAAACAGTCTCTCCCATAATAACTCACGGGCTGCTTGTGTTTTTTAGGCCTTTGCAAGCTATCGGAAGTGTGTGCGCGGCAGGAGAGACAAATCCATGTTTTCGCGCCTTTTTTGCGATTTCAAGGTCGAAAAACACACAGACCCCAAAAATAAAGAAACGGCTGTCCAGCCAAAACTGAGGCTTCAAACTTGATGAAAACAGTCTCTCCCACAATAACTCACGGGCTGCTTGTGTTTTTTAGGCCTTTGCAAGCTATCGGAAGTGTGTGCGCGGCAGGAGAGACAAATCCATGTTTTCGCGCCTTTTTTGCGATTTCAAGGTCGAAAAACACATAGGCCCCAAAATGAAAGAAACGGCTGGCGCGCCAAAACTATGGCTTCAAACTTGATGAAAACAGTCTCTCCCATAATAACTCACGGGCTGCTTGTGTTTTTTAGGCCTTTGCAAGCTATCGGAAGTGTGTGCGCGGCAGGAGAGACAAATCCATGTTTTCGCGCCTTTTTTGCGATTTCAAGGTCGAAAAACACATAGGCCCCAAAATGAAAGAAACGGCTGGCACGCCAAAACTATGGCTTCAAACTTGATGAAAACAGTCTCTCCCATAATAACTCACGGACTGCTTGTGTTTTTTAGGCCTTTGCAAGCTATCGGAAGTGTGTGCGCGGCAGGAGAGACAAATCCATGTTTTCGCGCCTTTTTTGCGATTTCCAGGTCGAAAAACACACAGACCCCAAAAATAAAGAAACGGCTGTCCAGCCAAAACTGAGGCTTCAAACTTGATGAAAACAGTCTCTCCCACAATAACTCAAGGGCTGCTTGTGTTTTTTAGGCCTTCGCAAGCTATCGGAAGTGTGTGCGCGGCAGGAGAGACAAATCCATTTTTTCGCGCATTTTTTGCGATTTCAAGGTCGAAAAACACATAGGCCCCAAAATGAAAGAAACGGCTGCCGCGCCAAAACTATGGCTTCAAACTTGATGAAAACAGTCTCTCCCATAATAACTCACAGGCTGCTTGTGTTTTTTAGGCCTTTGCAAGCTATCGGAAGTGTGTGCGCGGCAGGAGAGACAAATCCATGTTTTCGCGCCTTTTTTGCGATTTCAAGGTCGAAAAACACATAGGCCCCAAAATGAAAGAAACGGCTGGCGCGCCAAAACTATGGCTTCAAACTTGATGAAAACAGTCTCTCCCATATTAACTCACGGGCTGCTTGTGTTTTTTAGGCCTTTGCAAGCTATCGGAAGTGTGTGCGCGGCAGGAGAGACAAATCCATGTTTTCGCGCCTTTTTTGCGATTTCAAGGTCGAAAAACACACAGACCCCAAAAATAAAGAAACGGCTGTCCAGCCAAAACTGAGGCTTCAAACTTGATGAAAACAGTCTCTCCCACAATAACTCAATGGCCGCTTGTGTTTTTTAGGCCTTCGCAAGCTATCGGAAGTGTGTGCGCGGCAGGAGAGCCAAATCCATGTTTTCGCGCATTTTTTGCGATTTCAAGGTCGAAAAACACATAGGCCCCAAAATGAAAGAAACGGCTGCCGCGCCAAAACTATGGCTTCAAACTTGATGAAAACAGTCTCTCCCATATTAACTCACGGGCTGATTGTGTTTTTTAGGCCTTTGCACGCTATCGGAAGTGTGTGCGCAGCAGGAGAGACAAATCTATGTTTTCGCGCCTGTTTTGCCATTTCCAGGTCGAAAAACACACAGACCCCAAAAATAAAGAAACGGATGTCCAGCCAAAACTGAGGCTTCAAACTTGATGAAAACACTCTCTCCCACAATAACTCAAGGGCCGCTTGTGTTTTTTAGGCCTTTGCAAGCTATCGGAAGTGTGTGCGCGGCAGGAGAGACAAATCCATGTTTTCGCGCCTTTTTTGCGATTTCAAGGTCGAAAAACACATAGGCCCCAAAATGAAAGAAACGGCTGGCGCGCCAAAACTATGGCTTCAAACTTGATGAAAACAGTCTCTCCCATAATAACTCACGGGCTGCTTGTGTTTTTTAGGCCTTTGCAAGCTATCGGAAGTGTGTGCGCGGCAGGAGAGACAAATCCATGTTTTCGCGCATTTTTTGCGATTTCAAGGTCGAAAAACACATAGGCCCCAAAATGAAAGAAACGGCTGCCGCGCCAAAACTATGGCTTCAAACTTGATGAAAACAGTCTCTCCCATAATAACTCACAGGCTGCTTGTGTTTTTTAGGCCTTTGCAAGCTATCGGAAGTGTGTGCGCGGCAGGAGAGACAAATCCATGTTTTCGCGCCTTTTTTGCGATTTCAAGGTCGAAAAACACATAGGCCCCAAAATGAAAGAAACGGCTGGCGCGCCAAAACTATGGCTTCAAACTTGATGAAAACAGTCTCTCCCATAATAACTCACGGGCTGCTTGTGTTTTTTAGGCCTTTGCAAGCTATCGGAAGTGTGTGCGCGGCAGGAGAGACAAATCCATGTTTTCGCGCCTTTTTTGCGATTTCCAGGTCGAAAAACACACAGACCCCAAAAATAAAGAAACGGCTGTCCAGCCAAAACTGAGGCTTCAAACTTGATGAAAACAGTCTCTCCCACAATAACTCAATGGCCGCTTGTGTTTTTTAGGCCTTCGCAAGCTATCGGAAGTGTGTGCGCGGCAGGAGAGCCAAATCCATGTTTTCGCGCATTTTTTGCAATTTCAAGGTCGAAAAACACATAGGCCCCAAAATGAAAGAAACGGCTGCCGCGCCAAAACTATGGCTTCAAACTTGATGAAAACAGTCTCTCCCATATTAACTCACGGGCTGATTGTGTTTTTTAGGCCTTCGCAAGCTATCGGAAGTGTGTGCGCAGCAGGAGAGACAAATCCATGTTTTCGCGCCTTTTTTGCGATTTCAAGGTCGAAAAACACATAGGCCCCAAAATGAAAGAAACGGCTGGCGCGCCAAAACTATGGCTTCAAACTTGATGAAAACAGTCTCTCCCATAATAACTCACGGGCTGCTTGTGTTTTTTAGGCCTTTGCAAGCTATCGGAAGTGTGTGCGCGGCAGGAGAGACAAATCCATGTTTTCGCGCCTTTTTTGCGATTTCAAGGTCGAAAAACACATAGGCCCCAAAATGAAAGAAACGGCTGGCGCGCCAAAACTATGGCTTCAAACTTGATGAAAACAGTCTCTCCCATAATAACTCAAGGGCCGCTTGTGTTTTTTAGGCCTTCGCAAGCTATCGGAAGTGTGTGCGCGGCAGGAGAGACAAATCCATGTTTTCGCGCATTTTTTGCGATTTCAAGGTCGAAAAACACATAGGCCCCAAAATGAAAGAAACGGCTGCCGCGCCAAAACTATGGCTTCAAACTTGATGAAAACAGTCTCTCCCATAATAACTCACAGGCTGCTTGTGTTTTTTAGGCCTTTGCAAGCTATCGGAAGTGTGTGCGCGGCAGGAGAGACAAATCCATGTTTTCGCGCCTTTTTTGCGATTTCAAGGTCGAAAAACACATAGGCCCCAAAATGAAAGAAACGGCTGGCGCGCCAAAACTATGGCTTCAAACTTGATGAAAACAGTCTCTCCCATAATAACTCACGGGCTGCTTGTGTTTTTTAGGCCTTTGCAAGCTATCGGAAGTGTGTGCGCGGCAGGAGAGACAAATCCATGTTTTCGCGCCTTTTTTGCGATTTCCAGGTCGAAAAACACACAGACCCCAAAAATAAAGAAACGGCTGTCCAGCCAAAACTGAGGCTTCAAACTTGATGAAAACAGTCTCTCCCACAATAACTCAATGGCCGCTTGTGTTTTTTAGGCCTTCGCAAGCTATCGGAAGTGTGTGCGCGGCAGGAGAGCCAAATCCATGTTTTCGCGCATTTTTTGCGATTTCAAGGTCGAAAAACACATAGGCCCCAAAATGAAAGAAACGGCTGCCGCGCCAAAACTATGGCTTCAAACTTGATGAAAACAGTCTCTCCCATATTAACTCACGGGCTGATTGTGTTTTTTAGGCCTTTGCACGCTATCGGAAGTGTGTGCGCAGCAGGAGAGACAAATCTATGTTTTCGCGCCTGTTTTGCCATTTCCAGGTCGAAAAACACACAGACCCCAAAAATAAAGAAACGGATGTCCAGCCAAAACTGAGGCTTCAAACTTGATGAAAACACTCTCTCCCACAATAACTCAAGGGCCGCTTGTGTTTTTTAGGCCTTTGCAAGCTATCGGAAGTGTGTGCGCGGCAGGAGAGACAAATCCATGTTTTCGCGCCTTTTTTGCGATTTCAAGGTCGAAAAACACATAGGCCCCAAAATGAAAGAAACGGCTGGCGCGCCAAAACTATGGCTTCAAACTTGATGAAAACAGTCTCTCCCATAATAACTCACGGGCTGCTTGTGTTTTTTAGGCCTTTGCAAGCTATCGGAAGTGTGTGCGCGGCAGGAGAGACAAATCCATGTTTTCGCGCCTTTTTTGCGATTTCAAGGTCGAAAAACACATAGGCCCCAAAATGAAAGAAACGGCTGGCACGCCAAAACTATGGCTTCAAACTTGATGAAAACAGTCTCTCCCATAATAACTCACGGACTGCTTGTGTTTTTTAGGCCTTTGCAAGCTATCGGAAGTGTGTGCGCGGCAGGAGAGACAAATCCATGTTTTCGCGCCTTTTTTGCGATTTCCAGGTCGAAAAACACACAGACCCCAAAAATAAAGAAAAGGCTGTCCAGCCAAAACTGAGGCTTCAAACTTGATGAAAACAGTCTCTCCCACAATAACTCAAGGGCTGCTTGTGTTTTTTAGGCCTTCGCAAGCTATCGGAAGTGTGTGCGCGGCAGGAGAGACAAATCCATGTTTTCGCGCATTTTTTGCGATTTCAAGGTCGAAAAACACATAGGCCCCAAAATGAAAGAAACGGCTGCCGCGCCAAAACTATGGCTTCAAACTTGATGAAAACAGTCTCTCCCACAATAACTCAATGGCCGCTTGTGTTTTTTAGGCCTTCGCAAGCTATCGGAAGTGTGTGCGCGGCAGGAGAGACAAATCCATGTTTTCGCGCCTTTTTTGCGATTTCAAGGTCGAAAAACACATAGGCCCCAAAATGAAAGAAACGGCTGGCGCGCCAAAACTATGGCTTCAAACTTGATGAAAACAGTCTCTCCCATATTAACTCACGGGCTGATTGTGTTTTTTAGGCCTTCGCAAGCTATCGGAAGTGTGTGCGCAGCAGGAGAGACAAATCTATGTTTTCGCGCCTGTTTTGCCATTTCCAGGTAGAAAAACACACAGACCCCAAAAATAAAGAAACGGCTGTCCAGCCAAAACTGAGGCTTCAAACTTGATGAAAACAGTCTCTCCCACAATAACTCAAGGGCCGCTTGTGTTTTTTAGGCCTTTGCAAGCTATCGGAAGTGTGTGCGCGGCAGGAGAGACAAATCCATGTTTTCGCGCCTTTTTTGCGATTTCAAGGTCGAAAAACACATAGGCCCCAAAATGAAAGAAACGGCTGGCGCGCCAAAACTATGGCTTCAAACTTGATGAAAACAGTCTCTCCCATAATAACTCACGGGCTGCTTGTGTTTTTTAGGCCTTTGCAAGCTATCGGAAGTGTGTGCGCGGCAGGAGAGACAAATCCATGTTTTTGCGCCTTTTTTGCGATTTCCAGGTCGAAAAACACACAGACCCCAAAAATAAAGAAACGGCTGTCCAGCCAAAACTGAGGCTTCAAACTTGATGAAAACAGTCTCTCCCACAATAACTCAAGGGCCGCTTGTGTTTTTTAGGCCTTTGCAAGCTATCGGAAGTGTGTGCGCGGCAGGAGAGACAAATCCATTTTTTCGCGCATTTTTTGCGATTTCAAGGTCGAAAAACACATAGGCCCCAAAATGAAAGAAACGGCTGGCGCGCCAAAACTATGGCTTCAAACTTGATGAAAACAGTCTCTCCCATAATAACTCACGGGCTGCTTGTGTTTTTTAGGCCTTTGCAAGCTATCGGAAGTGTGTGCGCGGCAGGAGAGACAAATCCATGTTTTCGCGCCTTTTTTGCGATTTCAAGGTCGAAAAACACACAGACCCCAAAAATAAAGAAACGGCTGTCCAGCCAAAACTGAGGCTTCAAACTTGATGAAAACAGTCTCTCCCACAATAACTCACGGGCTGCTTGTGTTTTTTAGGCCTTTGCAAGCTATCGGAAGTGTGTGCGCGGCAGGAGAGACAAATCCATGTTTTCGCGCCTTTTTTGCGATTTCAAGGTCGAAAAACACATAGGCCCCAAAATGAAAGAAACGGCTGGCGCGCCAAAACTATGGCTTCAAACTTGATGAAAACAGTCTCTCCCATAATAACTCACGGGCTGCTTGTGTTTTTTAGGCCTTTGCAAGCTATCGGAAGTGTGTGCGCGGCAGGAGAGACAAATCCATGTTTTCGCGCCTTTTTTGCGATTTCAAGGTCGAAAAACACATAGGCCCCAAAATGAAAGAAACGGCTGGCACGCCAAAACTATGGCTTCAAACTTGATGAAAACAGTCTCTCCCATAATAACTCACGGACTGCTTGTGTTTTTTAGGCCTTTGCAAGCTATCGGAAGTGTGTGCGCGGCAGGAGAGACAAATCCATGTTTTCGCGCCTTTTTTGCGATTTCCAGGTCGAAAAACACACAGACCCCAAAAATAAAGAAACGGCTGTCCAGCCAAAACTGAGGCTTCAAACTTGATGAAAACAGTCTCTCCCACAATAACTCAAGGGCTGCTTGTGTTTTTTAGGCCTTCGCAAGCTATCGGAAGTGTGTGCGCGGCAGGAGAGACAAATCCATTTTTTCGCGCATTTTTTGCGATTTCAAGGTCGAAAAACACATAGGCCCCAAAATGAAAGAAACGGCTGCCGCGCCAAAACTATGGCTTCAAACTTGATGAAAACAGTCTCTCCCATAATAACTCACAGGCTGCTTGTGTTTTTTAGGCCTTTGCAAGCTATCGGAAGTGTGTGCGCGGCAGGAGAGACAAATCCATGTTTTCGCGCCTTTTTTGCGATTTCAAGGTCGAAAAACACATAGGCCCCAAAATGAAAGAAACGGCTGGCGCGCCAAAACTATGGCTTCAAACTTGATGAAAACAGTCTCTCCCATATTAACTCACGGGCTGCTTGTGTTTTTTAGGCCTTTGCAAGCTATCGGAAGTGTGTGCGCGGCAGGAGAGACAAATCCATGTTTTCGCGCCTTTTTTGCGATTTCAAGGTCGAAAAACACACAGACCCCAAAAATAAAGAAACGGCTGTCCAGCCAAAACTGAGGCTTCAAACTTGATGAAAACAGTCTCTCCCACAATAACTCAATGGCCGCTTGTGTTTTTTAGGCCTTCGCAAGCTATCGGAAGTGTGTGCGCGGCAGGAGAGCCAAATCCATGTTTTCGCGCATTTTTTGCGATTTCAAGGTCGAAAAACACATAGGCCCCAAAATGAAAGAAACGGCTGCCGCGCCAAAACTATGGCTTCAAACTTGATGAAAACAGTCTCTCCCATATTAACTCACGGGCTGATTGTGTTTTTTAGGCCTTTGCACGCTATCGGAAGTGTGTGCGCAGCAGGAGAGACAAATCTATGTTTTCGCGCCTGTTTTGCCATTTCCAGGTCGAAAAACACACAGACCCCAAAAATAAAGAAACGGATGTCCAGCCAAAACTGAGGCTTCAAACTTGATGAAAACACTCTCTCCCACAATAACTCAAGGGCCGCTTGTGTTTTTTAGGCCTTTGCAAGCTATCGGAAGTGTGTGCGCGGCAGGAGAGACAAATCCATGTTTTCGCGCCTTTTTTGCGATTTCAAGGTCGAAAAACACATAGGCCCCAAAATGAAAGAAACGGCTGGCGCGCCAAAACTATGGCTTCAAACTTGATGAAAACAGTCTCTCCCATAATAACTCACGGGCTGCTTGTGTTTTTTAGGCCTTTGCAAGCTATCGGAAGTGTGTGCGCGGCAGGAGAGACAAATCCATGTTTTCGCGCATTTTTTGCGATTTCAAGGTCGAAAAACACATAGGCCCCAAAATGAAAGAAACGGCTGCCGCGCCAAAACTATGGCTTCAAACTTGATGAAAACAGTCTCTCCCATAATAACTCACAGGCTGCTTGTGTTTTTTAGGCCTTTGCAAGCTATCGGAAGTGTGTGCGCGGCAGGAGAGACAAATCCATGTTTTCGCGCCTTTTTTGCGATTTCAAGGTCGAAAAACACATAGGCCCCAAAATGAAAGAAACGGCTGGCGCGCCAAAACTATGGCTTCAAACTTGATGAAAACAGTCTCTCCCATAATAACTCACGGGCTGCTTGTGTTTTTTAGGCCTTTGCAAGCTATCGGAAGTGTGTGCGCGGCAGGAGAGACAAATCCATGTTTTCGCGCCTTTTTTGCGATTTCCAGGTCGAAAAACACACAGACCCCAAAAATAAAGAAACGGCTGTCCAGCCAAAACTGAGGCTTCAAACTTGATGAAAACAGTCTCTCCCACAATAACTCAATGGCCGCTTGTGTTTTTTAGGCCTTCGCAAGCTATCGGAAGTGTGTGCGCGGCAGGAGAGCCAAATCCATGTTTTCGCGCATTTTTTGCGATTTCAAGGTCGAAAAACACATAGGCCCCAAAATGAAAGAAACGGCTGCCGCGCCAAAACTATGGCTTCAAACTTGATGAAAACAGTCTCTCCCATATTAACTCACGGGCTGATTGTGTTTTTTAGGCCTTTGCACGCTATCGGAAGTGTGTGCGCAGCAGGAGAGACAAATCTATGTTTTCGCGCCTGTTTTGCCATTTCCAGGTCGAAAAACACACAGACCCCAAAAATAAAGAAACGGATGTCCAGCCAAAACTGAGGCTTCAAACTTGATGAAAACACTCTCTCCCACAATAACTCAAGGGCCGCTTGTGTTTTTTAGGCCTTTGCAAGCTATCGGAAGTGTGTGCGCGGCAGGAGAGACAAATCCATGTTTTCGCGCCTTTTTTGCGATTTCAAGGTCGAAAAACACATAGGCCCCAAAATGAAAGAAACGGCTGGCGCGCCAAAACTATGGCTTCAAACTTGATGAAAACAGTCTCTCCCATAATAACTCACGGGCTGCTTGTGTTTTTTAGGCCTTTGCAAGCTATCGGAAGTGTGTGCGCGGCAGGAGAGACAAATCCATGTTTTCGCGCATTTTTTGCGATTTCAAGGTCGAAAAACACATAGGCCCCAAAATGAAAGAAACGGCTGCCGCGCCAAAACTATGGCTTCAAACTTGATGAAAACAGTCTCTCCCATAATAACTCACAGGCTGCTTGTGTTTTTTAGGCCTTTGCAAGCTATCGGAAGTGTGTGCGCGGCAGGAGAGACAAATCCATGTTTTCGCGCCTTTTTTGCGATTTCAAGGTCGAAAAACACATAGGCCCCAAAATGAAAGAAACGGCTGGCGCGCCAAAACTATGGCTTCAAACTTGATGAAAACAGTCTCTCCCATAATAACTCACGGGCTGCTTGTGTTTTTTAGGCCTTTGCAAGCTATCGGAAGTGTGTGCGCGGCAGGAGAGACAAATCCATGTTTTCGCGCCTTTTTTGCGATTTCCAGGTCGAAAAACACACAGACCCCAAAAATAAAGAAACGGCTGTCCAGCCAAAACTGAGGCTTCAAACTTGATGAAAACAGTCTCTCCCACAATAACTCAATGGCCGCTTGTGTTTTTTAGGCCTTCGCAAGCTATCGGAAGTGTGTGCGCGGCAGGAGAGCCAAATCCATGTTTTCGCGCATTTTTTGCAATTTCAAGGTCGAAAAACACATAGGCCCCAAAATGAAAGAAACGGCTGCCGCGCCAAAACTATGGCTTCAAACTTGATGAAAACAGTCTCTCCCATATTAACTCACGGGCTGATTGTGTTTTTTAGGCCTTCGCAAGCTATCGGAAGTGTGTGCGCAGCAGGAGAGACAAATCCATGTTTTCGCGCCTTTTTTGCGATTTCAAGGTCGAAAAACACATAGGCCCCAAAATGAAAGAAACGGCTGGCGCGCCAAAACTATGGCTTCAAACTTGATGAAAACAGTCTCTCCCATAATAACTCACGGGCTGCTTGTGTTTTTTAGGCCTTTGCAAGCTATCGGAAGTGTGTGCGCGGCAGGAGAGACAAATCCATGTTTTCGCGCCTTTTTTGCGATTTCAAGGTCGAAAAACACATAGGCCCCAAAATGAAAGAAACGGCTGGCGCGCCAAAACTATGGCTTCAAACTTGATGAAAACAGTCTCTCCCATAATAACTCAAGGGCCGCTTGTGTTTTTTAGGCCTTCGCAAGCTATCGGAAGTGTGTGCGCGGCAGGAGAGACAAATCCATGTTTTCGCGCATTTTTTGCGATTTCAAGGTCGAAAAACACATAGGCCCCAAAATGAAAGAAACGGCTGCCGCGCCAAAACTATGGCTTCAAACTTGATGAAAACAGTCTCTCCCATAATAACTCACAGGCTGCTTGTGTTTTTTAGGCCTTTGCAAGCTATCGGAAGTGTGTGCGCGGCAGGAGAGACAAATCCATGTTTTCGCGCCTTTTTTGCGATTTCAAGGTCGAAAAACACATAGGCCCCAAAATGAAAGAAACGGCTGGCGCGCCAAAACTATGGCTTCAAACTTGATGAAAACAGTCTCTCCCATAATAACTCACGGGCTGCTTGTGTTTTTTAGGCCTTTGCAAGCTATCGGAAGTGTGTGCGCGGCAGGAGAGACAAATCCATGTTTTCGCGCCTTTTTTGCGATTTCCAGGTCGAAAAACACACAGACCCCAAAAATAAAGAAACGGCTGTCCAGCCAAAACTGAGGCTTCAAACTTGATGAAAACAGTCTCTCCCACAATAACTCAATGGCCGCTTGTGTTTTTTAGGCCTTCGCAAGCTATCGGAAGTGTGTGCGCGGCAGGAGAGCCAAATCCATGTTTTCGCGCATTTTTTGCAATTTCAAGGTCGAAAAACACATAGGCCCCAAAATGAAAGAAACGGCTGCCGCGCCAAAACTATGGCTTCAAACTTGATGAAAACAGTCTCTCCCATATTAACTCACGGGCTGATTGTGTTTTTTAGGCCTTCGCAAGCTATCGGAAGTGTGTGCGCAGCAGGAGAGACAAATCTATGTTTTCGCGCCTGTTTTGCCATTTCCAGGTCGAAAAACACACAGACCCCAAAAATAAAGAAACGGCTGTCCAGCCAAAACTGAGGCTTCAAACTTGATGAAAACACTCTCTCCCACAATAACTCAAGGGCCGCTTGTGTTTTTTAGGGCTTTGCAAGCTATCGGAAGTGTGTGCGCGGCAGGAGAGACAAATCCATGTTTTCGCGCCTTTTTTGCGATTTCAAGGTCGAAAAACACATAGGCCCCAAAATGAAAGAAACGGCTGGCGCGCCAAAACTATGGCTTCAAACTTGATGAAAACAGTCTCTCCCATAATAACTCACGGGCTGCTTGTGTTTTTTAGGCCTTTGCAAGCTATCGGAAGTGTGTGCGCGGCAGGAGAGACAAATCCATGTTTTCGCGCCTTTTTTGCGATTTCAAGGTCGAAAAACACATAGGCCCCAAAATGAAAGAAACGGCTGGCGCGCCAAAACTATGGCTTCAAACTTGATGAAAACAGTCTCTCCCATAATAACTCAAGGGCCGCTTGTGTTTTTTAGGCCTTCGCAAGCTATCGGAAGTGTGTGCGCGGCAGGAGAGCCAAATCCATGTTTTCGCGCATTTTTTGCGATTTCAAGGTCGAAAAACACATAGGCCCCAAAATGAAAGAAACGGCTGCCGCGCCAAAACTATGGCTTCAAACTTGATGAAAACAGTCTCTCCCATATTAACTCACGGGCTGATTGTGTTTTTTAGGCCTTTGCACGCTATCGGAAGTGTGTGCGCAGCAGGAGAGACAAATCTATGTTTTCGCGCCTGTTTTGCCATTTCCAGGTCGAAAAACACACAGACCCCAAAAATAAAGAAACGGATGTCCAGCCAAAACTGAGGCTTCAAACTTGATGAAAACACTCTCTCCCACAATAACTCAAGGGCCGCTTGTGTTTTTTAGGCCTTTGCAAGCTATCGGAAGTGTGTGCGCGGCAGGAGAGACAAATCCATGTTTTCGCGCCTTTTTTGCGATTTCAAGGTCGAAAAACACATAGGCCCCAAAATGAAAGAAACGGCTGGCGCGCCAAAACTATGGCTTCAAACTTGATGAAAACAGTCTCTCCCATAATAACTCACGGGCTGCTTGTGTTTTTTAGGCCTTTGCAAGCTATCGGAAGTGTGTGCGCGGCAGGAGAGACAAATCCATGTTTTCGCGCCTTTTTTGCGATTTCAAGGTCGAAAAACACATAGGCCCCAAAATGAAAGAAACGGCTGGCGCGCCAAAACTATGGCTTCAAACTTGATGAAAACAGTCTCTCCCATAATAACTCAAGGGCCGCTTGTGTTTTTTAGGCCTTCGCAAGCTATCGGAAGTGTGTGCGCGGCAGGAGAGACAAATCCATGTTTTCGCGCATTTTTTGCGATTTCAAGGTCGAAAAACACATAGGCCCCAAAATGAAAGAAACGGCTGCCGCGCCAAAACTATGGCTTCAAACTTGATGAAAACAGTCTCTCCCATAATAACTCACAGGCTGCTTGTGTTTTTTAGGCCTTTGCAAGCTATCGGAAGTGTGTGCGCGGCAGGAGAGACAAATCCATGTTTTCGCGCCTTTTTTGCGATTTCAAGGTCGAAAAACACATAGGCCCCAAAATGAAAGAAACGGCTGGCGCGCCAAAACTATGGCTTCAAACTTGATGAAAACAGTCTCTCCCATAATAACTCACGGGCTGCTTGTGTTTTTTAGGCCTTTGCAAGCTATCGGAAGTGTGTGCGCGGCAGGAGAGACAAATCCATGTTTTCGCGCCTTTTTTGCGATTTCCAGGTCGAAAAACACACAGACCCCAAAAATAAAGAAACGGCTGTCCAGCCAAAACTGAGGCTTCAAACTTGATGAAAACAGTCTCTCCCACAATAACTCAATGGCCGCTTGTGTTTTTTAGGCCTTCGCAAGCTATCGGAAGTGTGTGCGCGGCAGGAGAGACAAATCCATGTTTTCGCGCATTTTTTGCGATTTCAAGGTCGAAAAACACATAGGCCCCAAAATGAAAGAAACGGCTGCCGCGCCAAAACTATGGCTTCAAACTTGATGAAAACAGTCTCTCCCATATTAACTCACGGGCTGATTGTGTTTTTTAGGCCTTCGCAAGCTATCGGAAGTGTGTGCGCAGCAGGAGAGACAAATCTATGTTTTCGCGCCTGTTTTGCCATTTCCAGGTCGAAAAACACACAGACCCCAAAAATAAAGAAACGGCTGTCCAGCCAAAACTGAGGCTTCAAACTTGATGAAAACACTCTCTCCCACAATAACTCAAGGGCCGCTTGTGTTTTTTAGGGCTTTGCAAGCTATCGGAAGTGTGTGCGCGGCAGGAGAGACAAATCCATGTTTTCGCGCCTTTTTTGCGATTTCAAGGTCGAAAAACACATAGGCCCCAAAATGAAAGAAACGGCTGGCGCGCCAAAACTATGGCTTCAAACTTGATGAAAACAGTCTCTCCCATAATAACTCACGGGCTGCTTGTGTTTTTTAGGCCTTTGCAAGCTATCGGAAGTGTGTGCGCGGCAGGAGAGACAAATCCATGTTTTCGCGCCTTTTTTGCGATTTCAAGGTCGAAAAACACATAGGCCCCAAAATGAAAGAAACGGCTGGCGCGCCAAAACTATGGCTTCAAACTTGATGAAAACAGTCTCTCCCATAATAACTCAAGGGCCGCTTGTGTTTTTTAGGCCTTCGCAAGCTATCGGAAGTGTGTGCGCGGCAGGAGAGACAAATCCATGTTTTCGCGCATTTTTTGCGATTTCAAGGTCGAAAAACACATAGGCCCCAAAATGAAAGAAACGGCTGCCGCGCCAAAACTATGGCTTCAAACTTGATGAAAACAGTCTCTCCCATAATAACTCACAGGCTGCTTGTGTTTTTTAGGCCTTTGCAAGCTATCGGAAGTGTGTGCGCGGCAGGAGAGACAAATCCATGTTTTCGCGCCTTTTTTGCGATTTCAAGGTCGAAAAACACATAGGCCCCAAAATGAAAGAAACGGCTGGCGCGCCAAAACTATGGCTTCAAACTTGATGAAAACAGTCTCTCCCACAATAACTCAAGGGCCGCTTGTGTTTTTTAGGCCTTCGCAAGCTATCGGAAGTGTGTGCGCGGCAGGAGAGACAAATCCATGTTTTCGCGAATTTTTTGCGATTTCAAGGTCGAAAAACACATAGGCCCCAAAATGAAAGCAACGGCTGTCCAGCCAAAACTGAGGCTTCAAACTTGATGAAAACAGTCTCACCCACAATAACTCAAGGGCCGCTTGTGTTTTTTAGGCCTTTGCAAGCTATCGGAAGTGTGTGCGCGGCAGGAGAGACAAATCCATGTTTTCGCGCCTTTTTTGCGATTTCAAGGTCGAAAAACACATAGGCCCCAAAATGAAAGCAACGGCTGTCCAGCCAAAACTGAGGCTTCAAACTTGATGAAAACAGTCTCACCCACAATAACTCAAGGGCCGCTTGTGTTTTTTAGGCCTTTGCAAGCTATCGGAAGTGTGTGCGCGGCAGGAGAGACAAATCCATGTTTTCGCGCCTTTTTTGCGATTTCAAGGTCGAAAAACACACAGACCCCAAAAATAAAGAAACGGCTGTCCAGCCAAAACTGAGGCTTCAAACTTGATGAAAACAGTCTCTCCCACAATAACTCAAGGGCCGCTTGTGTTTTTTAGGCCTTTGCAAGCTATCGGAAGTGTGTGCGCGGCAGTAGAGACAAATCCATGTTTTCGCGCCTTTTTTGCGATTTCAAGGTCGAAAAACACATAGGCCCCAAAATGAAAGAAACGGCTGGCGCGCCAAAACTATGGCTTCAAACTTGATGAAAACAGTCTCTCCCATAATAACTCACGGGCTGCTTGTGTTTTTTAGGCCTTTGCAAGCTATCGGAAGTGTGTGCGCGGCAGGAGAGACAAATCCATGTTTTCGCGCCTTTTTTGCGATTTCAAGGTCGAAAAACACATAGGCCCCAAAATGAAAGAAACGGCTGGCGCGCCAAAACTATGGCTTCAAACTTGATGAAAACAGTCTCTCCCATAATAACTCACGGGCTGCTTGTGTTTTTTAGGCCTTTGCAAGCTATCGGAAGTGTGTGCGCGGCAGGAGAGACAAATCCATGTTTTCGCTCCTTTTTTGCGATTTCCAGGTCGAAAAACACACAGACCCCAAAAATAAAGAAACGGCTGTCCAGCCAAAACTGAGGCTTCAAACTTGATGAAAACAGTCTCTCCCACAATAACTCAAGGGCCGCTTGTGTTTTTTAGGCCTTCGCAAGCTATCGGAAGTGTGTGCGCGGCAGGAGAGACAAATCCATTTTTTCGCGCATTTTTTGCGATTTCAAGGTCGAAAAACACATAGGCCCCAAAATGAAAGAAACGGCTGCCGCGCCAAAACTATGGCTTCAAACTTGATGAAAACAGTCTCTCCCATAATAACTCACAGGCTGCTTGTGTTTTTTAGGCCTTTGCAAGCTATCGGAAGTGTGTGCGCGGCAGGAGAGACAAATCCATGTTTTCGCGCCTTTTTTGCGATTTCAAGGTCGAAAAACACATAGGCCCCAAAATGAAAGAAACGGCTGGCGCGCCAAAACTATGGCTTCAAACTTGATGAAAACAGTCTCTCCCATATTAACTCACGGGCTGCTTGTGTTTTTTAGGCCTTTGCAAGCTATCGGAAGTGTGTGCGCGGCAGGAGAGACAAATCCATGTTTTCGCGCCTTTTTTGCGATTTCCAGGTCGAAAAACACACAGACCCCAAAAATAAAGAAACGGCTGTCCAGCCAAAACTGAGGCTTCAAACTTGATGAAAACACTCTCTCCCACAATAACTCAAGGGCCGCTTGTGTTTTTTAGGCCTTTGCAAGCTATCGGAAGTGTGTGCGCGGCAGGAGAGACAAATCCATGTTTTCGCGCCTTTTTTGCGATTTCAAGGTCGAAAAACACATAGGCCCCAAAATGAAAGAAACGGCTGGCGCGCCAAAACTATGGCTTCAAACTTGATGAAAACAGTCTCTCCCATAATAACTCACGGGCTGCTTGTGTTTTTTAGGCCTTTGCAAGCTATCGGAAGTGTGTGCGCGGCAGGAGAGACAAATCCATGTTTTCGCGCCTTTTTTGCGATTTCAAGGTCGAAAAACACATAGGCCCCAAAATGAAAGAAACGGCTGGCGCGCCAAAACTATGGCTTCAAACTTGATGAAAACAGTCTCTCCCATAATAACTCAAGGGCCGCTTGTGTTTTTTAGGCCTTCGCAAGCTATCGGAAGTGTGTGCGCGGCAGGAGAGACAAATCCATGTTTTCGCGCATTTTTTGCGATTTCAAGGTCGAAAAACACATAGGCCCCAAAATGAAAGAAACGGCTGCCGCGCCAAAACTATGGCTTCAAACTTGATGAAAACAGTCTCTCCCATAATAACTCACAGGCTGCTTGTGTTTTTTAGGCCTTTGCAAGCTATCGGAAGTGTGTGCGCGGCAGGAGAGACAAATCCATGTTTTCGCGCCTTTTTTGCGATTTCAAGGTCGAAAAACACATAGGCCCCAAAATGAAAGAAACGGCTGGCGCACCAAAACTATGGCTTCAAACTTGATGAAAACAGTCTCTCCCATAATAACTCACGGGCTGCTTGTGTTTTTTAGGCCTTTGCAAGCTATCGGAAGTGTGTGCGCGGCAGGAGAGACAAATCCATGTTTTCGCGCCTTTTTTGCGATTTCCAGGTCGAAAAACACACAGACCCCAAAAATAAAGAAACGGCTGTCCAGCCAAAACTGAGGCTTCAAACTTGATGAAAACAGTCTCTCCCACAATAACTCAAGGGCCGCTTGTGTTTTTTAGGCCTTCGCAAGCTATCGGAAGTGTGTGCGCGGCAGGAGAGACAAATCCATGTTTTCGCGCCTTTTTTGCGATTTCAAGGTCGAAAAACACACAGACCCCAAAAATAAAGAAACGGCTGTCCAGCCAAAACTATGGCTTCAAACTTGATGAAAACAGTCTCTCCCATAATAACTCACAGGCTGCTTGTGTTTTTTAGGCCTTTGCAAGCTATCGGAAGTGTGTGCGCGGCAGGAGAGACAAATCCATGTTTTCGCGCCTTTTTTGCGATTTCAAGGTCGAAAAACACACAGACCCCAAAAATAAAGAAACGGCTGTCCAGCCAAAACTGAGGATTCAAACTTGATGAAAACAGTCTCTCCCACAATAACTCAATGGCCGCTTGTGTTTTTTAGGCCTTCGCAAGCTATCGGAAGTGTGTGCGCGGCAGGAGAGCCAAATCCATGTTTTCGCGCATTTTTTGCGATTTCAAGGTCGAAAAACACATAGGCCCCAAAATGAAAGAAACGGCTGCTGCGCCAAAACTATGGCTTCAAACTTGATGAAAACAGTCTCTCCCTTATTAACTCACGGGCTGATTGTGTTTTTTAGGCCTTCGCAAGCTATCGGAAGTGTGTGCGCAGCAGGAGAGACAAATCTATGTTTTCGCGCCTGTTTTGCCATTTCCAGGTCGAAAAACACACAGACCCCAAAAATAAAGAAACGGCTGTCCAGCCAAAACTGAGGCTTCAAACTTGATGAAAACACTCTCTCCCACAATAACTCAAGGGCCGCTTGTGTTTTTTAGGCCTTTGCAAGCTATCGGAAGTGTGTGCGCGGCAGGAGAGACAAATCCATGTTTTCGCGCCTTTTTTGCGATTTCAAGGTCGAAAAACACATAGGCCCCAAAATGAAAGAAACGGCTGGCGCGCCAAAACTATGGCTTCAAACTTGATGAAAACAGTCTCTCCCATAATAACTCACGGGCTGCTTGTGTTTTTTAGGCCTTTGCAAGCTATCGGAAGTGTGTGCGCGGCAGGAAAGACAAATCCATGTTTTCGCGCCTTTTTTGCGATTTCAAGGTCGAAAAACACATAGGCCCCAAAATGAAAGAAACGGCTGGCGCGCCAAAACTATGGCTTCAAACTTGATGAAAACAGTCTCTCCCATAATAACTCAAGGGCCGCTTGTGTTTTTTAGGCCTTCGCAAGCTATCGGAAGTGTGTGCGCGGCAGGAGAGACAAATCCATGTTTTCGCGCCTTTTTTGCGATTTCCAGGTCGAAAAACACACAGACCCCAAAAATAAAGAAACGGCTGTCCAGCCAAAACTGAGGCTTCAAACTTGATGAAAACAGTCTCTCCCACAATAACTCAATGGCCGCTTGTGTTTTTTAGGCCTTCGCAAGCTATCGGAAGTGTGTGCGTGGCAGGAGAGCCAAATCCATGTTTTCGCGCATTTTTTGCGATTTCAAGGTCGAAAAACACATAGGCCCCAAAATGAAAGAAACGGCTGGCGCGCCAAAACTATGGCTTCAAACTTGATGAAAACAGTCTCTCCCATAATAACTCACGGGCTGCTTGTGTTTTTTAGGCCTTTGCAAGCTATCGGAAGTGTGTGCGCGGCAGGAGAGACAAATCCATGTTTTCGCGCCTTTTTTGCGATTTCAAGGTCGAAAAACACATAGGCCCCAAAATGAAAGAAACGGCTGGCGCGCCAAAACTATGGCTTCAAACTTGATGAAAACAGTCTCTCCCATAATAACTCAAGGGCCGCTTGTGTTTTTTAGGCCTTCGCAAGCTATCGGAAGTGTGTGCGCGGCAGGAGAGACAAATCCATGTTTTCGCGCCTTTTTTGCGATTTCAAGGTCGAAAAACACATAGGCCCCAAAATGAAAGCAACGGCTGTCCAGCCAAAACTGAGGCTTCAAACTTGATGAAAACAGTCTCACCCACAATAACTCAAGGGCCGCTTGTGTTTTTTAGGCCTTTGCAAGCTATCGGAAGTGTGTGCGCGGCAGGAGAGACAAATCCATGTTTTCGCGCCTTTTTTGCGATTTCAAGGTCGAAAAACACATAGGCCCCAAAATGAAAGAAACGGCTGGCGCGCCAAAACTATGGCTTCAAACTTGATGAAAACAGTCTCTCCCATAATAACTCAAGGGCTGCTTGTGTTTTTTAGGCCTTCGCAAGCTATCGGAAGTGTGTGCGCGGCAGGAGAGACAAATCCATGTTTTTGCGCATTTTTTGCGATTTCAAGGTCGAAAAACACATAGGCCCCAAAATGAAAGAAACGGCTCCCGCGCCAAAACTATGGCTTCAAACTTGATGAAAACAGTCTCTCCCATATTAACTCACGGGCTGATTGTGTTTTTTAGGCCTTTGCAAGCTATCGGAAGTGTGTGCGCGGCAGGAGAGACAAATCCATGTTTTCGCGCCTTTTTTGCGATTTCAAGGTCGAAAAACACATAGGCCCCAAAATGAAAGAAACGGCTGGCGCGCCAAAACTATGGCTTCAAACTTGATGAAAACAGTCTCTCCCATAATAACTCAAGGGCCGCTTGTGTTTTTTAGGCCTTCGCAAGCTATCGGAAGTGTGTGCGCGGCAGGAGAGACAAATCCATGTTTTCGCGCATTTTTTGCGATTTCAAGGTCGAAAAACACATAGGCCCCAAAATGAAAGAAACGGCTGCCGCGCCAAAACTATGGCTTCAAACTTGATGAAAACAGTCTCTCCCATAATAACTCACAGGCTGCTTGTGTTTTTTAGGCCTTTGCAAGCTATCGGAAGTGTGTGCGCGGCAGGAGAGACAAATCCATGTTTTCGCGCCTTTTTTGCGATTTCAAGGTCGAAAAACACATAGGCCCCAAAATGAAAGAAACGGCTGGCGCACCAAAACTATGGCTTCAAACTTGATGAAAACAGTCTCTCCCATAATAACTCACGGGCTGCTTGTGTTTTTTAGGCCTTTGCAAGCTATCGGAAGTGTGTGCGCGGCAGGAGAGACAAATCCATGTTTTCGCGCCTTTTTTGCGATTTCCAGGTCGAAAAACACACAGACCCCAAAAATAAAGAAACGGCTGTCCAGCCAAAACTGAGGCTTCAAACTTGATGAAAACAGTCTCTCCCACAATAACTCAAGGGCCGCTTGTGTTTTTTAGGCCTTCGCAAGCTATCGGAAGTGTGTGCGCGGCAGGAGAGACAAATCCATGTTTTCGCGCCTTTTTTGCGATTTCAAGGTCGAAAAACACACAGACCCCAAAAATAAAGAAACGGCTGTCCAGCCAAAACTATGGCTTCAAACTTGATGAAAACAGTCTCTCCCATAATAACTCACAGGCTGCTTGTGTTTTTTAGGCCTTTGCAAGCTATCGGAAGTGTGTGCGCGGCAGGAGAGACAAATCCATGTTTTCGCGCCTTTTTTGCGATTTCAAGGTCGAAAAACACACAGACCCCAAAAATAAAGAAACGGCTGTCCAGCCAAAACTGAGGATTCAAACTTGATGAAAACAGTCTCTCCCACAATAACTCAATGGCCGCTTGTGTTTTTTAGGCCTTCGCAAGCTATCGGAAGTGTGTGCGCGGCAGGAGAGCCAAATCCATGTTTTCGCGCATTTTTTGCGATTTCAAGGTCGAAAAACACATAGGCCCCAAAATGAAAGAAACGGCTGCTGCGCCAAAACTAT
Organism: Argentina silus; assembly: GCF_951799395.1. Classification (NCBI taxonomy): domain Eukaryota; kingdom Metazoa; phylum Chordata; class Actinopteri; order Argentiniformes; family Argentinidae; genus Argentina; species Argentina silus. The sequence continues at coordinate 691,847 of NW_028152847.1, read as the reverse complement.
GGCTTCAAACTTGATGAAAACAGTCTCTCCCTTATTAACTCACGGGCTGATTGTGTTTTTTAGGCCTTCGCAAGCTATCGGAAGTGTGTGCGCAGCAGGAGAGACAAATCTATGTTTTCGCGCCTGTTTTGCCATTTCCAGGTCGAAAAACACACAGACCCCAAAAATAAAGAAACGGCTGTCCAGCCAAAACTGAGGCTTCAAACTTGATGAAAACACTCTCTCCCACAATAACTCAAGGGCCGCTTGTGTTTTTTAGGCCTTTGCAAGCTATCGGAAGTGTGTGCGCGGCAGGAGAGACAAATCCATGTTTTCGCGCCTTTTTTGCGATTTCAAGGTCGAAAAACACATAGGCCCCAAAATGAAAGAAACGGCTGGCGCGCCAAAACTATGGCTTCAAACTTGATGAAAACAGTCTCTCCCATAATAACTCACGGGCTGCTTGTGTTTTTTAGGCCTTTGCAAGCTATCGGAAGTGTGTGCGCGGCAGGAAAGACAAATCCATGTTTTCGCGCCTTTTTTGCGATTTCAAGGTCGAAAAACACATAGGCCCCAAAATGAAAGAAACGGCTGGCGCGCCAAAACTATGGCTTCAAACTTGATGAAAACAGTCTCTCCCATAATAACTCAAGGGCCGCTTGTGTTTTTTAGGCCTTCGCAAGCTATCGGAAGTGTGTGCGCGGCAGGAGAGACAAATCCATGTTTTCGCGCCTTTTTTGCGATTTCCAGGTCGAAAAACACACAGACCCCAAAAATAAAGAAACGGCTGTCCAGCCAAAACTGAGGCTTCAAACTTGATGAAAACAGTCTCTCCCACAATAACTCAATGGCCGCTTGTGTTTTTTAGGCCTTCGCAAGCTATCGGAAGTGTGTGCGTGGCAGGAGAGCCAAATCCATGTTTTCGCGCATTTTTTGCGATTTCAAGGTCGAAAAACACATAGGCCCCAAAATGAAAGAAACGGCTGGCGCGCCAAAACTATGGCTTCAAACTTGATGAAAACAGTCTCTCCCATAATAACTCACGGGCTGCTTGTGTTTTTTAGGCCTTTGCAAGCTATCGGAAGTGTGTGCGCGGCAGGAGAGACAAATCCATGTTTTCGCGCCTTTTTTGCGATTTCAAGGTCGAAAAACACATAGGCCCCAAAATGAAAGAAACGGCTGGCGCGCCAAAACTATGGCTTCAAACTTGATGAAAACAGTCTCTCCCATAATAACTCAAGGGCCGCTTGTGTTTTTTAGGCCTTCGCAAGCTATCGGAAGTGTGTGCGCGGCAGGAGAGACAAATCCATGTTTTCGCGCCTTTTTTGCGATTTCAAGGTCGAAAAACACATAGGCCCCAAAATGAAAGCAACGGCTGTCCAGCCAAAACTGAGGCTTCAAACTTGATGAAAACAGTCTCACCCACAATAACTCAAGGGCCGCTTGTGTTTTTTAGGCCTTTGCAAGCTATCGGAAGTGTGTGCGCGGCAGGAGAGACAAATCCATGTTTTCGCGCCTTTTTTGCGATTTCAAGGTCGAAAAACACATAGGCCCCAAAATGAAAGAAACGGCTGGCGCGCCAAAACTATGGCTTCAAACTTGATGAAAACAGTCTCTCCCATAATAACTCAAGGGCTGCTTGTGTTTTTTAGGCCTTCGCAAGCTATCGGAAGTGTGTGCGCGGCAGGAGAGACAAATCCATGTTTTTGCGCATTTTTTGCGATTTCAAGGTCGAAAAACACATAGGCCCCAAAATGAAAGAAACGGCTCCCGCGCCAAAACTATGGCTTCAAACTTGATGAAAACAGTCTCTCCCATATTAACTCACGGGCTGATTGTGTTTTTTAGGCCTTTGCAAGCTATCGGAAGTGTGTGCGCGGCAGGAGAGACAAATCCATGTTTTCGCGCCTTTTTTGCGATTTCAAGGTCGAAAAACACATAGGCCCCAAAATGAAAGAAACGGCTGGCGCGCCAAAACTATGGCTTCAAACTTGATGAAAACAGTCTTTCCCATAATAACTCACGGGCTGCTTGTGTTTTTTAGGCCTTTGCAAGCTATCGGAAGTGTGTGCGCGGCAGGAGAGACAAATCCATGTTTTCGCGCCTTTTTTGCGATTTCAAGGTCGAAAAACACATAGGCCCCAAAATGAAAGAAACGGCTGGCGCGCCAAAACTATGGCTTCAAACTTGATGAAAACAGTCTCTCCCATATTAACTCACGGGCTGATTGTGTTTTTTAGGCCTTCGCAAGCTATCGGAAGTGTGTGCGCAGCAGGAGAGACAAATCTATGTTTTCGCGCCTGTTTTGCCATTTCCAGGTCGAAAAACACACAGACCCCAAAAATAAAGAAACGGCTGTCCAGCCAAAACTGAGGCTTCAAACTTGATGAAAACAGTCTCTCCCACAATAACTCAAGGGCCGCTTGTGTTTTTTAGGCCTTCGCAAGCTATCGGAAGTGTGTGCGCGGCAGGAGAGACAAATCCATGTTTTCGCGCCTTTTTTGCGATTTCAAGGTCGAAAAACACATAGGCCCCAAAATGAAAGCAACGGCTGTCCAGCCAAAACTGAGGCTTCAAACTTGATGAAAACAGTCTCACCCACAATAACTCAAGGGCCGCTTGTGTTTTTTAGGCCTTTGCAAGCTATCGGAAGTGTGTGCGCGGCAGGAGAGACAAATCCATGTTTTCGCGCCTTTTTTGCGATTTCAAGGTCGAAAAACACATAGGCCCCAAAATGAAAGAAACGGCTGGCGCGCCAAAACTATGGCTTCAAACTTGATGAAAACAGTCTCTCCCATAATAACTCAAGGGCTGCTTGTGTTTTTTAGGCCTTCGCAAGCTATCGGAAGTGTGTGCGCGGCAGGAGAGACAAATCCATGTTTTTGCGCATTTTTTGCGATTTCAAGGTCGAAAAACACATAGGCCCCAAAATGAAAGAAACGGCTCCCGCGCCAAAACTATGGCTTCAAACTTGATGAAAACAGTCTCTCCCATATTAACTCACGGGCTGATTGTGTTTTTTAGGCCTTTGCAAGCTATCGGAAGTGTGTGCGCGGCAGGAGAGACAAATCCATGTTTTCGCGCCTTTTTTGCGATTTCAAGGTCGAAAAACACATAGGCCCCAAAATGAAAGAAACGGCTGGCGCGCCAAAACTATGGCTTCAAACTTGATGAAAACAGTCTTTCCCATAATAACTCACGGGCTGCTTGTGTTTTTTAGGCCTTTGCAAGCTATCGGAAGTGTGTGCGCGGCAGGAGAGACAAATCCATGTTTTCGCGCCTTTTTTGCGATTTCAAGGTCGAAAAACACATAGGCCCCAAAATGAAAGAAACGGCTGGCGCGCCAAAACTATGGCTTCAAACTTGATGAAAACAGTCTCTCCCATATTAACTCACGGGCTGATTGTGTTTTTTAGGCCTTCGCAAGCTATCGGAAGTGTGTGCGCAGCAGGAGAGACAAATCTATGTTTTCGCGCCTGTTTTGCCATTTCCAGGTCGAAAAACACACAGACCCCAAAAATAAAGAAACGGCTGTCCAGCCAAAACTGAGGCTTCAAACTTGATGAAAACAGTCTCTCCCACAATAACTCAAGGGCCGCTTGTGTTTTTTAGGCCTTCGCAAGCTATCGGAAGTGTGTGCGCGGCAGGAGAGACAAATCCATGTTTTCGCGCATTTTTTGCGATTTCAAGGTCGAAAAACACATAGGCCCCAAAATGAAAGAAACGGCTGCCGCGCCAATACTATGGCTTCAAACTTGATGAAAACAGTCTCTCCCATAATAACTCACGGGCTGCTTGTGTTTTTTAGGCCTTTGCAAGCTATCGGAAGTGTGTGCGCGGCAGGAGATACAAATCCATGTTTTCGCGCCTTTTTTGCGATTTCAAGGTCGAAAAACACATAGGCCCCAAAATGAAAGAAACGGCTGCCGCGCCAAAACTATGGCTTCAAACTTGATGAAAACAGTCTCTCCCATATTAACTCACGGGCTGATTGTGTTTTTTAGGCCTTCGCAAGCTATCGGAAGTGTGTGCGCAGCAGGAGAGACAAATCTATGTTTTCGCGCCTTTTTTGCCATTTCCAGGTCGAAAAACACACAGACCCCAAAAATAAAGAAACGGCTGTCCAGCCAAAACTGAGGCTTCAAACTTGATGAAAACAGTCTCTCCCAAAATAACTCAAGGGCCGCTTGTGTTTTTTAGGCCTTCGCAAGCTATCGGAAGTGTGTGCGCGGCAGTAGAGACAAATCCATGTTTTCGCGCATTTTTTGCGATTTCAAGGTCGAAAAACACATAGGCCCCAAAATGAAAGAAACGGATGGCGCGCCAAAACTATGGCTTCAAACTTGAGGAAAACAGTCTCTCCCATAATAACTCACGGGCTGCTTGTGTTTTTTAGGCTTTTGCAAGCTATCGGAAGTGTGTGCGCGGCAGGAGAGACAAATCCATGTTTTCGCGCCTTTTTTGCGATTTCCAGGTCGAAAAACACACAGACCCCAAAAATAAAGAAACGGCTGTCCAGCCAAAACTGAGGCTTCAAACTTGATGAAAACAGTCTCTCCCACAATAACTCAATGGCCGCTTGTGTTTTTTAGGCCTTCGCAAGCTATCGGAAGTGTGTGCGCGGCAGGAGAGACAAATCCATGTTTTCGCGCATTTTTTGCGATTTCAAGGTCGAAAAACACATAGGCCCCAAAATGAAAGAAACGGCTGCCGCGCCAAAACTATGGCTTCAAACTTGATGAAAACAGTCTCTCCCATATTAACTCACGGGCTGATTGTGTTTTTTAGGCCTTCGCAAGCTATCGGAAGTGTGTGCGCAGCAGGAGAGACAAATCTATGTTTTCGCGCCTGTTTTGCCATTTCCAGGTCGAAAAACACACAGACCCCAAAAATAAAGAAACGGCTGTCCAGCCAAAACTGAGGCTTCAAACTTGATGAAAACAGTCTCTCCCACAATAACTCAAGGGCCGCTTGTGTTTTTTAGGCCTTCGCAAGCTATCGGAAGTGTGTGCGCGGCAGGAGAGACAAATCCATGTTTTCGCGCATTTTTTGCGATTTCAAGGTCGAAAAACACATAGGCCCCAAAATGAAAGAAACGGCTGCCGCGCCAAAACTATGGCTTCAAACTTGATGAAAACAGTCTCTCCCATAATAACTCACGGGCTGCTTGTGTTTTTTAGGCCTTTGCAAGCTATCGGAATTGTGTGCGCGGCAGGAGAGACAAATCTATGTTTTCGCGCCTTTTTTTCATTTCCAGGTCGAAAAACACACAGAACCCAAAAATAAAGAAACGGCTGTCCAGCCAAAACTGAGGCTTCAAACTTGATGAAAACAGTCTCTCCCACAATAACTCAAGGGCCGCTTGTGTTTTTTAGGCCTTCGCAAGCTATCAGAAGTGTGTGCGCGGCAGGAGAGACAAATCCATGTTTTTGCGCATTTTTTGCGATTTCAAGGTCGAAAAACACATAGGCCCCAAAATGAAAGAAACGGCTGGCGCGCCAAAACTATGGCTTCAAACTTGATGAAAACAGTCTCTCCCATAATAACTCACGGGCTGCTTGTGTTTTTTAGGCCTTTGCAAGCTATCGGAAGTGTGTGCGCGGCAGGAGAGACAAATCCATGTTTTCGCGCCTTTTTTGCGATTTCAAGGTCGAAAAAACACATAGGCCCCAAAATGAAAGAAACGGCTGGCGCGCCAAAACTATGGCTTCAAACTTGATGAAAACAGTCTCTCAGACAATAACTCAAGGGCCGTTTGTGTTTTTTAGGCCTTCGCAAGCTATCGGAAGTGTGTGCGCGGCAGGAGAGACAAATCCATGTTTTCGCGCCTTTTTTGCCATTTCCAGGTCGAAAAACACAAAGGCCCCAAAATGAAAGAAACGGCTGCTGCGCCAAAACTATAACTTCAAACTTGATGAAAACAGTCTCTCCCACAATAACACAAGGGCTGCTTGTGTTTTTTAGGCCTTCGCAAGATATCGGAAGTGTGTGCGCGGCAGGAGAGACAAATCAATGTTTTCGCGACTTTTTTGCGATTTCAAGGTCGAAAAACACATTGGCCCCAAAATGAAAGAAACGGCTGGCTCGCCAAAACTATGGCTTCAAACTTGATGAAAACAGTCTCTCCCATAATAACTCACGGGCTGCTTGTGTTTTTTAGACCTTTGCACGCTTTCGGAAGTGTGTGCGCGGCAGGAGAGACAAATCCATGTTTTCGCACCTTTTTTGCGATTTCAAGGTCGAAAAACACATAGGCCCCAAAATGAAAGAAACGGCTGCCGCGCCAAAACTATGGCTTCAAACTTGATGAAAACAGTCTCTCCCATAATAACTCACGGGCTGCTTGTGTTTTTAGGCCTTTGCAAGCTATCGGAAGTGTGTGCGCGGCAGGAGAGACAAATCCATGTTTTCGCACCTTTTTTGCGATTTCAAGGTCGAAAAACACATAGGCCCCAAAATGAAAGAAACGGCTGCCGCGCCAAAACTATGGCTTCAAACTTGATGAAAACAGTCTCTCCCATATTAACTCACGGGCTGATTGTGTTTTTTAGGCCTTCGCAAGCTATCGGAAGTGTGTGCGCAGCAGGAGAGACAAATCTATGTTTTCGCGCCTGTTTTGCCATTTCCGGTTAGGGTTAGGGTTGTGGTCAGGGTCGGGGTTGGGGTTAGGGAAAGGGATAGGGTCGGGGTCGGGTTGATGGTTATGGTTAGGGTTGTGGTCAGGGTCGGGGTTGGGGTTAGGGAAAGGGATAGGGTCGGGGTCGGGTTGATGGTTATGGTTAGGGTTGTGGTCAGGGTCGGGTCGGGTTGGGGTTAGGGAAAGGGATAGGGTCGGGGTCGGGTTGATGGTTATGGTTAGGGTTGTGGTCAGGGTCGGGGTCGGGTTGGGGTTAGGGAAAGGGATAGGGTCGGGGTCGGGTTGATGGTTATGGTTAGGGTTGTGGTCAGGGTCGGGGTCGGGGTTGGGGTTAGGGAAAGGGATAGGGTCGGGGTCGGGTTGATGGTTATGGTTAGGGTTGTGGTCAGGGTCGGGGTCGGGGTTGGGGTTAGGGAAAGGGATAGGGTCAGGGTCGGGTTGATGGTTATGGTTAGGGTTGTGGTCAGGGTCGGGTCGGGGTTGGGGTTAGGGAAAGGGATAGGGTCGGGGTCGGGTTGATGGTTATGGTTAGGGTTGTGGTCAGGGTCGGGTCGGGGTTGGGGTTAGGGAAAGGGATAGGGTCGGGGTCGGTTGATGGTTATGGTTAGGGTTGTGGTCAGGGTCGGGGTTGGGTTAGGGAAAGGGATAGGGTAGGGGTCGGGTTGATGGTTATGGTTAGGGTTGTGGTCAGTGTCGGGGTCGGGGTTGGGGTTAGGGAAAGGGATAGGGTCGGGGTCGGGTTGATGGTTATGGTTAGGGTTGTGGTCAGGGTCGGGGTCGGGGTTGGGGTTAGGGAAAGGGATAGGTCGGGGTCGGGTTGATGGTTATGGTTAGGGTTGTGGTCAGGGTCGGGGTCGGGGTTGGGGTTAGGGAAAGGGATAGGGTCGGGGTCGGGTTGATGGTTATGGTTAGGGTTGTGGTCAGGGTCGGGGTCGGGGTTGGGGTTAGGGAAAGGGATAGGGTCGGGGTCGGGTTGATGGTTATGGTTAGGGTTGTGGTCAGGGTCGGGGTCGGGGTTGGGGTTAGGGAAAGGGATAGGGTCGGGGTCGGGTTGATGGTTATGGTTAGGGTTGTGGTCAGGGTCGGGGTCGGGGTTGGGGTTAGGGAAAGGGATAGGGTCGGGGTCGGGTTGATGGTTATGGTTAGGGTTGTGGTCAGGGTCGGGGTCGGGGTTGGGGTTAGGGAAAGGATAGGGTCGGGTCGGGTTGATGGTTATGGTTAGGGTTGTGGTCGGGGTCGGGTTGGGGTTAGGGAAAGGGATAGGGTCGGGGTCGGGTTGATGGTTATGGTTAGGGTTGTGGTCAGGGTCGGGGTCGGGGTTGGGGTTAGGGAAAGGGATAGGGTCGGGGTCGGGTTGATGGTTATGGTTAGGGTTGTGGTCAGGGTCGGGGTCGGGGTTGGGGTTAGGGAAAGGGATAGGGTCGGGGTCGGGTTGATGGTTATGGTTAGGGTTGTGGTCAGGGTCGGGGTCGGGGTTGGGGTTAGGGAAAGGGATAGGGTCGGGGTCGGGTTGATGGTTATGGTTAGGGTTGTGGTCAGGGTCGGGTCGGGGTTGGGGTTAGGGAAAGGGATAGGGTCGGGGTCGGGTTGATGGTTATGGTTAGGGTTGTGGTCAGGGTCGGGGTCGGGGTTGGGGTTAGGGAAACGGGATAGGGTCGGGGTCGGGTTGATGGTTATGGTTAGGGTTGTGGTCAGGGTCGGGGTCGGGGTTGGGGTTAGGGAAAGGGATAGGGTCGGGGTCGGGTTGATGGTTATGGTTAGGGTTGTGGTCAGGGTCGGGGTCGGGGTTGGGGTTAGGGAAAGGGATAGGGTCGGGGTCGGGTTGATGGTTATGGTTAGGGTTGTGGTCAGGGTCGGGGTCGGGGTTGGGGTTAGGTCGGGGTTGGGGTTAGGGAAAGGGATAGGGTCGGGGTCGGGTTGATGGTTATGGTTAGGGTTGTGGTCAGGCGGGTCGGGGTTGGGGTTAGGGAAAGGGATAGGGTCGGGGTCGGGTTGATGGTTATGGTTAGGGTTGTGGTCAGGGTCGGGGTCGGGGTTGGGGTTAGGGAAAGGGATAGGGTCGGGGTCGGGTTGATGGTTATGGTTAGGGTTGTGGTCAGGGTCGGGGTCGGGGTTGGGGTTAGGGAAAGGGATAGGGTCGGGGTCGGGTTGATGGTTATGGTTAGGGTTGTGGTCAGGGTCGGGGTCGGGGTTGGGGTTAGGGAAAGGGATAGGGTCGGGGTCGGGTTGATGGTTATGGTTAGGGTTGTGGTCAGGGTCGGGGTCGGGGTTGGGGTTAGGGAAAGGGATAGGGTCGGGGTCGGGTTGATGGTTATGGTTAGGGTTGTGGTCAGGGTCGGGGTCGGGGTTGGGGTTAGGGAAAGGGATAGGGTCGGGGTCGGGTTGATGGTTATGGTTAGGGTTGTGGTCAGGGTCGGGGTCGGGGTTGGGGTTAGGGAAAGGGATAGGGTCGGGGTCGGGTTGATGGTTATGGTTAGGGTTGTGGTCAGGGTCGGGGTCGGGGTTGGGGTTAGGGAAAGGGATAGGGTCGGGGTCGGGTTGATGGTTATGGTTAGGGTTGTGGTCAGGGTCGGGGTCGGGGTTGGGGTTAGGGAAAGGGATAGGGTCGGGGTCGGGTTGATGGTTATGGTTAGGGTTGTGGTCAGGGTCGGGGTCGGGGTTGGGGTTAGGGAAAGGGATAGGGTCGGGGTCGGGTTGATGGTTATGGTTAGGGTTGTGGTCAGGGTCGGGGTCGGGGTTGGGGTTAGGGAAAGGGATAGGGTCGGGGTCGGGTTGATGGTTATGGTTAGGGTTGTGGTCAGGGTCGGGGTCGGGGTTGGGGTTAGGGAAAGGGATAGGGTCGGGGTCGGGTTGATGGTTATGGTTAGGGTTGTGGTCAGGGTCGGGGTCGGGGTTGGGGTTAGGGAAAGGGATAGGGTCGGGGTCGGGTTGATGGTTATGGTTAGGGTTGTGGTCAGGGTCGGGGTCGGGGTTGGGGTTAGGGAAAGGGATAGGGTCGGGGTCGGGTTGATGGTTATGGTTAGGGTTGTGGTCAGGGTCGGGGTCGGGGTTGGGGTTAGGGAAAGGGATAGGGTCGGGGTCGGGTTGATGGTTATGGTTAGGGTTGTGGTCAGGGTCGGGGTCGGGGTTGGGGTTAGGGAAAGGGATAGGGTCGGGGTCGGGTTGATGGTTATGGTTAGGGTTGTGGTCAGGGTCGGGGTCGGGGTTGGGGTTAGGGAAAGGGATAGGGTCGGGGTCGGGTTGATGGTTATGGTTAGGGTTGTGGTCAGGGTCGGGGTCGGGGTTGGGGTTAGGGAAAGGGATAGGGTCGGGGTCGGGTTGATGGTTATGGTTAGGGTTGTGGTCAGGGTCGGGGTCGGGGTTGGGGTTAGGGAAAGGGATAGGGTCGGGGTCGGGTTGATGGTTATGGTTAGGGTTGTGGTCAGGGTCGGGGTCGGGGTTGGGGTTAGGGAAAGGGATAGGGTCGGGGTCGGGTTGATGGTTATGGTTAGGGTTGTGGTCAGGGTCGGGGTCGGGGTTGGGGTTAGGGAAAGGGATAGGGTCGGGGTCGGGTTGATGGTTATGGTTAGGGTTGTGGTCAGGGTCGGGGTCGGGGTTGGGGTTAGGGAAAGGGATAGGGTCGGGGTCGGGTTGATGGTTATGGTTAGGGTTGTGGTCAGGGTCGGGGTCGGGGTTGGGGTTAGGGAAAGGGATAGGGTCGGGGTCGGGTTGATGGTTATGGTTAGGGTTGTGGTCAGGGTCGGGGTCGGGGTTGGGGTTAGGGAAAGGGATAGGGTCGGGGTCGGGTTGATGGTTATGGTTAGGGTTGTGGTCAGGGTCGGGGTCGGGGTTGGGGTTAGGGAAAGGGATAGGGTCGGGGTCGGGTTGATGGTTATGGTTAGGGTTGTGGTCAGGGTCGGGGTCGGGGTTGGGGTTAGGGAAAGGGATAGGGTCGGGGTCGGGTTGATGGTTATGGTTAGGGTTGTGGTCAGGGTCGGGGTCGGGGTTGGGGTTAGGGAAAGGGATAGGGTCGGGGTCGGGTTGATGGTTATGGTTAGGGTTGTGGTCAGGGTCGGGGTCGGGGTTGGGGTTAGGGAAAGGGATAGGGTCGGGGTCGGGTTGATGGTTATGGTTAGGGTTGTGGTCAGGGTCGGGGTCGGGGTTGGGGTTAGGGAAAGGGATAGGGTCGGGGTCGGGTTGATGGTTATGGTTAGGGTTGTGGTCAGGGTCGGGGTCGGGGTTGGGGTTAGGGAAAGGGATAGGGTCGGGGTCGGGTTGATGGTTATGGTTAGGGTTGTGGTCAGGGTCGGGGTCGGGGTTGGGGTTAGGGAAAGGGATAGGGTCGGGGTCGGGTTGATGGTTATGGTTAGGGTTGTGGTCAGGGTCGGGGTCGGGGTTGGGGTTAGGGAAAGGGATAGGGTCGGGGTCGGGTTGATGGTTATGGTTAGGGTTGTGGTCAGGGTCGGGGTCGGGGTTGGGGTTAGGGAAAGGGATAGGGTCGGGGTCGGGTTGATGGTTATGGTTAGGGTTGTGGTCAGGGTCGGGGTCGGGGTTGGGGTTAGGGAAAGGGATAGGGTCGGGGTCGGGTTGATGGTTATGGTTAGGGTTGTGGTCAGGGTCGGGGTCGGGGTTGGGGTTAGGGAAAGGGATAGGGTCGGGGTCGGGTTGATGGTTATGGTTAGGGTTGTGGTCAGGGTCGGGGTCGGGGTTGGGGTTAGGGAAAGGGATAGGGTCGGGGTCGGGTTGATGGTTATGGTTAGGGTTGTGGTCAGGGTCGGGGTCGGGGTTGGGGTTAGGGAAAGGGATAGGGTCGGGGTCGGGTTGATGGTTATGGTTAGGGTTGTGGTCAGGGTCGGGGTCGGGGTTGGGGTTAGGGAAAGGGATAGGGTCGGGGTCGGGTTGATGGTTATGGTTAGGGTTGTGGTCAGGGTCGGGGTCGGGGTTGGGGTTAGGGAAAGGGATAGGGTCGGGGTCGGGTTGATGGTTATGGTTAGGGTTGTGGTCAGGGTCGGGGTCGGGGTTGGGGTTAGGGAAAGGGATAGGGTCGGGGTCGGGTTGATGGTTATGGTTAGGGTTGTGGTCAGGGTCGGGGTCGGGGTTGGGGTTAGGGAAAGGGATAGGGTCGGGGTCGGGTTGATGGTTATGGTTAGGGTTGTGGTCAGGGTCGGGGTCGGGGTTGGGGTTAGGGAAAGGGATAGGGTCGGGGTCGGGTTGATGGTTATGGTTAGGGTTGTGGTCAGGGTCGGGGTCGGGGTTGGGGTTAGGGAAAGGGATAGGGTCGGGGTCGGGTTGATGGTTATGGTTAGGGTTGTGGTCAGGGTCGGGGTCGGGGTTGGGGTTAGGGAAAGGGATAGGGTCGGGGTCGGGTTGATGGTTATGGTTAGGGTTGTGGTCAGGGTCGGGGTCGGGGTTGGGGTTAGGGAAAGGGATAGGGTCGGGGTCGGGTTGATGGTTATGGTTAGGGTTGTGGTCAGGGTCGGGGTCGGGGTTGGGGTTAGGGAAAGGGATAGGGTCGGGGTCGGGTTGATGGTTATGGTTAGGGTTGTGGTCAGGGTCGGGGTCGGGGTTGGGGTTAGGGAAAGGGATAGGGTCGGGGTCGGGTTGATGGTTATGGTTAGGGTTGTGGTCAGGGTCGGGGTCGGGGTTGGGGTTAGGGAAAGGGATAGGGTCGGGGTCGGGTTGATGGTTATGGTTAGGGTTGTGGTCAGGGTCGGGGTCGGGGTTGGGGTTAGGGAAAGGGATAGGGTCGGGGTCGGGTTGATGGTTATGGTTAGGGTTGTGGTCAGGGTCGGGGTCGGGGTTGGGGTTAGGGAAAGGGATAGGGTCGGGGTCGGGTTGATGGTTATGGTTAGGGTTGTGGTCAGGGTCGGGGTCGGGGTTGGGGTTAGGGAAAGGGATAGGGTCGGGGTCGGGTTGATGGTTATGGTTAGGGTTGTGGTCAGGGTCGGGGTCGGGGTTGGGGTTAGGGAAAGGGATAGGGTCGGGGTCGGGTTGATGGTTATGGTTAGGGTTGTGGTCAGGGTCGGGGTCGGGGTTGGGGTTAGGGAAAGGGATAGGGTCGGGGTCGGGTTGATGGTTATGGTTAGGGTTGTGGTCAGGGTCGGGGTCGGGGTTGGGGTTAGGGAAAGGGATAGGGTCGGGGTCGGGTTGATGGTTATGGTTAGGGTTGTGGTCAGGGTCGGGGTCGGGGTTGGGGTTAGGGAAAGGGATAGGGTCGGGGTCGGGTTGATGGTTATGGTTAGGGTTGTGGTCAGGGTCGGGGTCGGGGTTGGGGTTAGGGAAAGGGATAGGGTCGGGGTCGGGTTGATGGTTATGGTTAGGGTTGTGGTCAGGGTCGGGGTCGGGGTTGGGGTTAGGGAAAGGGATAGGGTCGGGGTCGGGTTGATGGTTATGGTTAGGGTTGTGGTCAGGGTCGGGGTCGGGGTTGGGGTTAGGGAAAGGGATAGGGTCGGGGTCGGGTTGATGGTTATGGTTAGGGTTGTGGTCAGGGTCGGGGTCGGGGTTGGGGTTAGGGAAAGGGATAGGGTCGGGGTCGGGTTGATGGTTATGGTTAGGGTTGTGGTCAGGGTCGGGGTCGGGGTTGGGGTTAGGGAAAGGGATAGGGTCGGGGTCGGGTTGATGGTTATGGTTAGGGTTGTGGTCAGGGTCGGGGTCGGGGTTGGGGTTAGGGAAAGGGATAGGGTCGGGGTCGGGTTGATGGTTATGGTTAGGGTTGTGGTCAGGGTCGGGGTCGGGGTTGGGGTTAGGGAAAGGGATAGGGTCGGGGTCGGGTTGATGGTTATGGTTAGGGTTGTGGTCAGGGTCGGGGTCGGGGTTGGGGTTAGGGAAAGGGATAGGGTCGGGGTCGGGTTGATGGTTATGGTTAGGGTTGTGGTCAGGGTCGGGGTCGGGGTTGGGGTTAGGGAAAGGGATAGGGTCGGGGTCGGGTTGATGGTTATGGTTAGGGTTGTGGTCAGGGTCGGGGTCGGGGTTGGGGTTAGGGAAAGGGATAGGGTCGGGGTCGGGTTGATGGTTATGGTTAGGGTTGTGGTCAGGGTCGGGGTCGGGGTTGGGGTTAGGGAAAGGGATAGGGTCGGGGTCGGGTTGATGGTTATGGTTAGGGTTGTGGTCAGGGTCGGGGTCGGGGTTGGGGTTAGGGAAAGGGATAGGGTCGGGGTCGGGTTGATGGTTATGGTTAGGGTTGTGGTCAGGGTCGGGGTCGGGGTTGGGGTTAGGGAAAGGGATAGGGTCGGGGTCGGGTTGATGGTTATGGTTAGGGTTGTGGTCAGGGTCGGGGTCGGGGTTGGGGTTAGGGAAAGGGATAGGGTCGGGGTCGGGTTGATGGTTATGGTTAGGGTTGTGGTCAGGGTCGGGGTCGGGGTTGGGGTTAGGGAAAGGGATAGGGTCGGGGTCGGGTTGATGGTTATGGTTAGGGTTTAGGGAAAGGGATAGGGTCGGGGTCGGGTTGATGGTTATGGTTAGGGTTGTGGTCAGGGTCGGGGTCGGGGTTGGGGTTAGGGAAAGGGATAGGGTCGGGGTCGGGTTGATGGTTATGGTTAGGGTTGTGGTCAGGGTCGGGGTCGGGGTTGGGGTTAGGGAAAGGGATAGGGTCGGGGTCGGGTTGATGGTTATGGTTAGGGTTGTGGTCAGGGTCGGGGTCGGGGTTGGGGTTAGGGAAAGGGATAGGGTCGGGGTCGGGTTGATGGTTATGGTTAGGGTTGTGGTCAGGGTCGGGGTCGGGGTTGGGGTTAGGGAAAGGGATAGGGTCGGGGTCGGGTTGATGGTTATGGTTAGGGTTGTGGTCAGGGTCGGGGTCGGGGTTGGGGTTAGGGAAAGGGATAGGGTCGGGGTCGGGTTGATGGTTATGGTTAGGGTTTTGGTCAGGGTCGGGGTCGGGGTTGGGGTTAGGGAAAGGGATAGGGTCGGGGTCGGGTTGATGGTTTTGGTTAGGGTTGTGGTCAGGGTCGGGGTCGGGGTTGGGGTTAGGGAAAGGGATAGGGTCGGGGTCGGGTTGATGGTTATGGTTAGGGTTGTGGTCAGGGTCGGGGTCGGGGTTGGGGTTAGGGAAAGGGATAGGGTCGGGGTCGGGTTGATGGTTATGGTTAGGGGTGTGGTCAGGGTCGGGGTCGGGGTTGGGGTTAGGGAAAGGGATAGGGTCGGGGTCGGGTTGATGGTTATGGTTAGGGTTGTGGTCAGGGTCGGGGTCGGGGTTGGGGTTAGGGAAAGGGATAGGGTCGGGGTCGGGTTGATGGTTATGGTTAGGGTTGTGGTCAGGGTCGGGGTCGGGGTTGGGGTTAGGGAAAGGGATAGGGTCGGGGTCGGGTTGATGGTTATGGTTAGGGTTGTGGTCAGGGTCGGGGTCGGGGTCGGGGTTGGGGTTAGGGAAAGGGATAGGGTCGGGGTCGGGTTGATGGTTATGGTTAGTGTTGTGGTCAGGGTCGGGGTCGGGGTTGGGGTTAGGGAAAGGGATAGGGTCGGGGTCGGGTTGATGGTTATGGTTAGGGTTGAAACTTGATGAAAACAGTCTCTCCCACAACAACTCAAGGGCTGCTTGTGTTTTTTAGGCCTTCGCAAGATATCGGAAGTGTGTGCGCGGCAGGAGAGACAAATCAATGTTTTCGCGCCTTTTTTGCGATTTCAAGGTCGAAAAACACATAGGCCCCAAAATGAAAGAAACGGCTGCCGCGCCAAAACTATGGCTTCAAACTTGATGAAAACAGTCTCTCCCATAATAACTCACGGGCTGCTTGTGTTTTTTAGGCCTTTGCACGCTATCGGAAGTGTGTGCGCGGCAGGAGAGACAAATCCATGTTTTCGCGCCTTTTTTCCATTTCCAGGTCGAAGAAAACAAAGGCCCCAAAAATAAAGAAACGGCTGTCCAGCCAAAACTGAGGCTTCAAACTTGATGAAAACAGTCTCTCCCACAATAACTCAAGGGCTGCTTGTGTTTTTTAGGCCTTCGCAAGATATCGGAAGTGTGTGCGCGGCAGGAGAGACAAATCAATGTTTTCGCAACTTTTTTGCGATTTCAAGGTCGAAAAACACATAGGCCCCAAAATGAAAGAAACGGCTGGCGCGCCAAAACTATGGCTTCAAACTTGATGAAAACAGTCTCTCCCATAATAACTCACGGGCTGCTTGTGTTTTTTAGGCCTTTGCACGCTATCGGAAGTGTGTGCGCGGCAGGAGAGACAAATCCATGTTTTCGCGCCTTTTTTGCCATTTCCAGGTCGAAAAACACAAAGGCCCCAAAATGAAAGAAACGGCTGCCGCGCCAAAACTATGGCTTCAAACTTGATCAAAACAGTCTCTCCCACAACAACTCAAGGGCTGCTTGTGTTTTTTAGGCCTTCGCAAGATATCGGAAGTGTGTGCGCGGCAGGAGAGACAAATCAATGTTTTCGCGACTTTTTTGCGATTTCAAGGTCGAAAAACACATAGGCCCCAAAATGAAAGAAACGGCTGGCGCGCCAAAACTGAGGCTTCAAACTTGATGAAAACAGTCTCTCAGACAATAACTCAAGGGCTGCTTGTGTTTTTTAGGCCTTCGCAAGATATCGGAAGTGTGTGCGCGGCAGGAGAGACAAATCAATGTTTTCGCGACTTTTTTGCGATTTCAAGGTCGAAAAACACATAGGCCCCAAAATGAAAGAAACGGCTGGCGCGCCAAAACTATGGCTTCAAACTTGATGAAAACAGTCTCTCCCATAATAACTCACGGGCTGCTTGTGTTTTTTAGGCCTTTGCACGCTATCGGAAGTGTGTGCGCGGCAGGAGAGACAAATCCATGTTTTCGCGCCTTTTTTGCCATTTCCAGGTCGAAAAACACAAAGGCCCCAAAATGAAAGAAACGGCTGCCGCGCCAAAACTATGCCTTCAAACTTGATGAAAACAGTCTCTCCCACAACAACTCAAGGGCTGCTTGTGTTTTTTAGGCCTTCGCAAGATAACGGAAGTGTGTGCGCGGCAGGAGAGACAAATCCATGTTTTCGCGCCTTTTTTCCATTTCCAGGTCGAAGAAAACAAAGGCCCCAAAAATAAAGAAACGGCTGTCCAGCCAAAACTGAGGCTTCAAACTTGATGAAAACAGTCTCTCAGACAATAACTCAAGGGCCGCTTGTGTTTTTTAGGCCTTCGCAAGCTATCGGAAGTGTGTGCGCGGCAGGAGAGACAAATCCATGTTTTCGCGCCTTTTTTGCCATTTCCAGGTCGAAAAACACAAAGGCCCCAAAATGAAAGAAACGGCTGCCGCGCCAAAACTATGACTTCAAACTTGATGAAAACAGTCTCTCCCACAATAACTCAAGGGCTGCTTGTGTTTTTTAGGCCTTCGCAAGATATCGGAAGTGTGTGCGCGGCAGGAGAGACAAATCAATGTTTTCGCGACTTTTTTGTGATTTCAAGGTCGAAAAACACATAGGCCCCAAAATGAAAGAAACGGCTGGCGCGCCAAAACTATGGCTTCAAACTTGATGAAAACAGTCTCTCCCATAATAACTCACGGGCTGCTTGTGTTTTTTAGGCCTTTGCACGCTATCGGAAGTGTGTGCGCGGCAGGAGAGACAAATCCATGTTTTCGCGCCTTTTTTGCCATTTCCAGGTCGAAAAACACAAAGGCCCCAAAATGAAAGAAACGGCTGCCGCGCCAAAACTATGGCTTCAAACTTGATGAAAACAGTCTCTCCCACAACAACTCAAGGGCTGCTTGTGTTTTTTAGGCCTTCGCAAGATAACGGAAGTGTGTGCGCGGCAGGAGAGACAAATCAATGTTTTCGCGCCTTTTTTGCGATTTCAAGGTCGAAAAACACATAGGCCCCAAAATGAAAGAAACGGCTGCCGCGCCAAAACTATGGCTTCAAACTTGATGAAAACAGTCTCTCCCATAATAACTCACGGGCTGCTTGTGTTTTTTAGGCCTTTGCATGCTATCGGAAGTGTGTGCGCGGCAGGAGAGACAAATCCTTGTTTTCGCGCCTTTTTTCCATTTCCAGGTCGAAGAAAACAAAGGCCCCAAAAATAAAGAAACGGCTGTCCAGCCAAAACTGAGGCTTCAAACTTGATGAAAACAGTCTCTCAGACAATAACTCAAGGGCCGCTTGTGTTTTTTAGGCCTTCGCAAGCTATCGGAAGTGTGTGCGCGGCAGGAGAGACAAATCCATGTTTTCGCGCCTTTTTTGCCATTTCCAGGTCGAAAAACACAAAGGCCCCAAAATGAAAGAAACGGCTGCCGCGCCAAAACTATGACTTCAAACTTGATGAAAACAGTCTCTCCCACAATAACTCAAGGGCTGCTTGTGTTTTTTAGGCCTTCGCAAGATATCGGAAGTGTGTGCGCGGCAGTAGAGACAAATCAATGTTTTCGCGACTTTTTTGCGATTTCAAGGTCGAAAAACACATAGGCCCCAAAATGAAAGAAACGGCTGGCGCGCCAAAACTATGGCTTCAAACTTGATGAAAACAGTCTCTCCCATATTAACTCACGGGCTGCTTGTGTTTTTTAGGCCTTTGCAAGCTATCGGAAGTGTGTGCGCGGCAGGAGAGACAAATCCATGTTTTTGCGCCTTTTTTGCGATTTCAAGGTCGAAAAACACACAGACCCCAAAAATAAAGAAACGGCTGTCCAGCCAAAACTGAGGCTTCAAACTTGATGAAAACAGTCTCTCCCACAATAACTCAATGGCCGCTTGTGTTTTTTAGGCCTTCGCAAGCTATCGGAAGTGTGTGCGCGGCAGGAGAGCCAAATCCATGTTTTCGCGCATTTTTTGCGATTTCAAGGTCGAAAAACACATAGGCCCCAAAATGAAAGAAACGGCTGCCGCGCCAAAACTATGGCTTCAAACTTGATGAAAACAGTCTCTCCCATATTAACTCACGGGCTGATTGTGTTTTTTAGGCCTTCGCAAGCTATCGGAAGTGTGTGCGCAGCAGGAGAGACAAATCTATGTTTTCGCGCCTGTTTTGCCATTTCCAGGTCGAAAAACACACAGACCCCAAAAATAAAGAAACGGCTGTCCAGCCAAAACTGAGGCTTCAAACTTGATGAAAACAGTCTCTCCCACAATAACTCAAGGGCCGCTTGTGTTTTTTAGGCCTTTGCAAGCTATCGGAAGTGTGTGCGCGGCAGGAGAGACAAATCCATGTTTTCGCGCCTTTTTTGCGATTTCAAGGTCGAAAAACACATAGGCCCCAAAATGAAAGAAACGGCTGGCGCGCCAAAACTATGGCTTCAAACTTGATGAAAACAGTCTCTCCCATAATAACTCACGGGCTGCTTGTGTTTTTTAGGCCTTTGCAAGCTATCGGAAGTGTGTGCGCGGCAGGAGAGACAAATCCATGTTTTCGCGCCTTTTTTGCGATTTCAAGGTCGAAAAACACATAGGCCCCAAAATGAAAGAAACGGCTGGCGCGCCAAAACTATGGCTTCAAACTTGATGAAAACAGTCTCTCCCATAATAACTCACGGGCTGCTTGTGTTTTTTAGGCCTTTGCAAGCTATCGGAAGTGTGTGCGCGGCAGGAGAGACAAATCCATGTTTTCGCGCCTTTTTTGCGATTTCAAGGTCGAAAAACACATAGGCCCCAAAATGAAAGAAACGGCTGGCACGCCAAAACTATGGCTTCAAACTTGATGAAAACAGTCTCTCCCATAATAACTCACGGACTGCTTGTGTTTTTTAGGCCTTTGCAAGCTATCGGAAGTGTGTGCGCGGCAGGAGAGACAAATCCATGTTTTCGCGCCTTTTTTGCGATTTCCAGGTCGAAAAACACACAGACCCCAAAAATAAAGAAACGGCTGTCCAGCCAAAACTGAGGCTTCAAACTTGATGAAAACAGTCTCTCCCACAATAACTCAATGGCCGCTTGTGTTTTTTAGGCCTTCGCAAGCTATCGGAAGTGTGTGCGCGGCAGGAGAGACAAATCCATGTTTTCGCGCCTTTATGCGATTTCAAGGTCGAAAAACACATAGGCCCCAAAATGAAAGAAACGGCTGGCGCGCCAAAACTATGGCTTCAAACTTGATGAAAACAGTCTCTCCCACAATAACTCAATGGCCGCTTGTGTTTTTTAGGCCTTCGCAAGCTATCGGAAGTGTGTGCGCGGCAGGAGAGACAAATCCATGTTTTCGCGCATTTTTTGCGATTTCAAGGTCGAAAAACACATAGGCCCCAAAATGAAAGAAACGGCTACCGCGCCAAAACTATGGCTTCAAACTTGATGAAAACAGTCTCTCCCATATTAACTCACGGGCTGATTGTGTTTTTTAGGCCTTCGCAAGCTATCGGAAGTGTGTGCGCAGCAGGAGAGACAAATCTATGTTTTCGCGCCTGTTTTGCCATTTCCAGGTCGAAAAACACACAGACCCCAAAAATAAAGAAACGGCTGTCCAGCCAAAACTGAGGCTTCAAACTTGATGAAAACAGTCTCTCCCACAATAACTCAAGGGCCGCTTGTGTTTTTTAGGCCTTTGCAAGCTATCGGAAGTGTGTGCGCGGCAGTAGAGACAAATCCATGTTTTCGCGCCTTTTTTGCGATTTCAAGGTCGAAAAACACATAGGCCCCAAAATGAAAGAAACGGCTGGCGCGCCAAAACTATGGCTTCAAACTTGATGAAAACAGTCTCTCCCATAATAACTCACGGGCTGCTTGTGTTTTTTAGGCCTTTGCAAGCTATCGGAAGTGTGTGCGCGGCAGGAGAGACAAATCCATGTTTTCGCGCCTTTTTTGCGATTTCAAGGTCGAAAAACACATAGGCCCCAAAATGAAAGAAACGGCTGGCGCGCCAAAACTATGGCTTCAAACTTGATGAAAACAGTCTCTCCCACAACAACTCAAGGGCTGCTTGTGTTTTTTAGGCCTTCGCAAGATAACGGAAGTGTGTGCGCGGCAGGAGAGACAAATCAATGTTTTCGCGCCTTTTTTGCGATTTCAAGGTCGAAAAACACATAGGCCCCAAAATGAAAGAAACGGCTGCCGCGCCAAAACTATGGCTTCAAACTTGATGAAAACAGTCTCTCCCATAATAACTCACGGGCTGCTTGTGTTTTTTAGGCCTTTGCATGCTATCGGAAGTGTGTGCGCGGCAGGAGAGACAAATCCATGTTTTCGCGCCTTTTTTCCATTTCCAGGTCGAAGAAAACAAAGGCCCCAAAAATAAAGAAACGGCTGTCCAGCCAAAACTGAGGCTTCAAACTTGATGAAAACAGTCTCTCAGACAATAACTCAAGGGCCGCTTGTGTTTTTTAGGCCTTCGCAAGCTATCGGAAGTGTGTGCGCGGCAGGAGAGACAAATCCATGTTTTCGCGCCTTTTTTGCCATTTCCAGGTCGAAAAACACAAAGGCCCCAAAATGAAAGAAACGGCTGCCGCGCCAAAACTATGACTTCAAACTTGATGAAAACAGTCTCTCCCACAATAACTCAAGGGCTGCTTGTGTTTTTTAGGCCTTTGCAAGCTATCGGAAGTGTGTGCGCGGCAGGAGAGACAAATCAATGTTTTCGCGACTTTTTTGCGATTTCAAGGTCGAAAAACACATAGGCCCCAAAATGAAAGAAACGGCTGGCGCGCCAAAACTATGGCTTCAAACTTGATGAAAACAGTCTCTCCCATATTAACTCACGGGCTGCTTGTGTTTTTTAGGCCTTCGCAAGCTATCGGAAGTGTGTGCGCGGCAGGAGAGCCAAATCCATGTTTTCGCGCATTTTTTGCGATTTCAAGGTCGAAAAACACATAGGCCCCAAAATGAAAGAAACGGCTGCCACGCCAAAACTATGGCTTCAAACTTGATGAAAACAGTCTCTCCCATATTAACTCACGGGCTGATTGTGTTTTTTAGGCCTTCGCAAGCTATCGGAAGTGTGTGCGCAGCAGGAGAGACAAATCTATGTTTTCGCGCCTGTTTTGCCATTTCCAGGTCGAAAAACACACAGACCCCAAAAATAAAGAAACGGCTGTCCAGCCAAAACTGAGGCTTCAAACTTGATGAAAACAGTCTCTCCCACAATAACTCAAGGGCCGCTTGTGTTTTTTAGGCCTTTGCAAGCTATCGGAAGTGTGTGCGCGGCAGGAGAGACAAATCCATGTTTTCGCGCCTTTTTTGCGATTTCAAGGTCGAAAAACACATAGGCCCCAAAATGAAAGAAACGGCTGGCGCGCCAAAACTATGGCTTCAAACTTGATGAAAACAGTCTCTCCCATAATAACTCACGGGCTGCTTGTGTTTTTTAGGCCTTTGCAAGCTATCGGAAGTGTGTGCGCGGCAGGAGAGACAAATCCATGTTTTCGCGCCTTTTTTGCGATTTCAAGGTCGAAAAACACATAGGCCCCAAAATGAAAGAAACGGCTGGCGCGCCAAAACTATGGCTTCAAACTTGATGAAAACAGTCTCTCCCATAATAACTCACGGGCTGCTTGTGTTTTTTAGGCCTTTGCAAGCTATCGGAAGTGTGTGCGCGGCAGGAGAGACAAATCCATGTTTTCGCGCCTTTTTTGCGATTTCAAGGTCGAAAAACACATAGGCCCCAAAATGAAAGAAACGGCTGGCACGCCAAAACTATGGCTTCAAACTTGATGAAAACAGTCTCTCCCATAATAACTCACGGACTGCTTGTGTTTTTTAGGCCTTTGCAAGCTATCGGAAGTGTGTGCGCGGCAGGAGAGACAAATCCATGTTTTCGCGCCTTTTTTGCGATTTCCAGGTCGAAAAACACACAGACCCCAAAAATAAAGAAACGGCTGTCCAGCCAAAACTGAGGCTTCAAACTTGATGAAAACAGTCTCTCCCACAATAACTCAATGGCCGCTTGTGTTTTTTAGGCCTTCGCAAGCTATCGGAAGTGTGTGCGCGGCAGGAGAGACAAATCCATGTTTTCGCGCCTTTTTTGCGATTTCAAGGTCGAAAAACACATAGGCCCCAAAATGAAAGAAACGGCTGGCGCGCCAAAACTATGGCTTCAAACTTGATGAAAACAGTCTCTCCCACAATAACTCAATGGCCGCTTGTGTTTTTTAGGCCTTCGCAAGCTATCGGAAGTGTGTGCGCGGCAGGAGAGACAAATCCATGTTTTCGCGCATTTTTTGCGATTTCAAGGTCGAAAAACACATAGGCCCCAAAATGAAAGAAACGGCTACCGCGCCAAAACTATGGCTTCAAACTTGATGAAAACAGTCTCTCCCATATTAACTCACGGGCTGATTGTGTTTTTTAGGCCTTCGCAAGCTATCGGAAGTGTGTGCGCAGCAGGAGAGACAAATCTATGTTTTCGCGCCTGTTTTGCCATTTCCAGGTCGAAAAACACACAGACCCCAAAAATAAAGAAACGGCTGTCCAGCCAAAACTGAGGCTTCAAACTTGATGAAAACAGTCTCTCCCACAATAACTCAAGGGCCGCTTGTGTTTTTTAGGCCTTTGCAAGCTATCGGAAGTGTGTGCGCGGCAGTAGAGACAAATCCATGTTTTCGCGCCTTTTTTGCGATTTCAAGGTCGAAAAACACATAGGCCCCAAAATGAAAGAAACGGCTGGCGCGCCAAAACTATGGCTTCAAACTTGATGAAAACAGTCTCTCCCATAATAACTCACGGGCTGCTTGTGTTTTTTAGGCCTTTGCAAGCTATCGGAAGTGTGTGCGCGGCAGGAGAGACAAATCCATGTTTTCGCGCCTTTTTTGCGATTTCAAGGTCGAAAAACACATAGGCCCCAAAATGAAAGAAACGGCTGGCGCGCCAAAACTATGGCTTCAAACTTGATGAAAACAGTCTCTCCCATAATAACTCACGGGCTGCTTGTGTTTTTTAGGCCTTTGCAAGCTATCGGAAGTGTGTGCGCGGCAGGAGAGACAAATCCATGTTTTCGCGCCTTTTTTGCGATTTCCAGGTCGAAAAACACACAGACCCCAAAAATAAAGAAACGGCTGTCCAGCCAAAACTGAGGCTTCAAACTTGATGAAAACAGTCTCTCCCACAATAACTCAAGGGCCGCTTGTGTTTTTTAGGCCTACGCAAGCTATCGGAAGTGTGTGCGCGGCAGGAGAGACAAATCCATTTTTTCGCGCATTTTTTGCGATTTCAAGGTCGAAAAACACATAGGCCCCAAAATAAAAAAACGGCTGCCGCGCCAAAACTATGGCTTCAAACTTGATGAAAACAGTCTCTCCCATAATAACTCACAGGCTGCTTGTGTTTTTTAGGCCTTTGCAAGCTATCGGAAGTGTGTGCGCGGCAGGAGAGACAAATCCATGTTTTCGCGCCTTTTTTGCGATTTCAAGGTCGAAAAACACATAGGCCCCAAAATGAAAGAAACGGCTGTCCAGCCAAAACTGAGGCTTCAAACTTGATGAAAACAGTCTCTCCCACAATAACTCAATGGCCGCTTGTGTTTTTTAGGCCTTCGCAAGCTATCGGAAGTGTGTGCGCGGCAGGAGAGACAAATCCATGTTTTCGCGCCTTTTTTGCGATTTCAAGGTCGAAAAACACATAGGCCCCAAAATGAAAGAAACGGCTGGCGCGCCAAAACTATGGCTTCAAACTTGATGAAAACAGTCTCTCCCATATTAACTCACGGGCTGATTGTGTTTTTTAGGCCTTCGCAAGCTATCGGAAGTGTGTGCGCAGCAGGAGAGACAAATCTATGTTTTCGCGCCTGTTTTGCCATTTCCAGGTCGAAAAACACACAGACCCCAAAAATAAAGAAACGGCTGTCCAGCCAAAACTGAGGCTTCAAACTTGATGAAAACAGTCTCTCCCACAATAACTCAAGGGCCGCTTGTGTTTTTTAGGCCTTCGCAAGCTATCGGAAGTGTGTGCGCGGCAGGAGAGACAAATCCATGTTTTCGCGCATTTTTTGCGATTTCAAGGTCGAAAAACACATAGGCCCCAAAATGAAAGAAACGGCTGCCGCGCCAATACTATGGCTTCAAACTTGATGAAAACAGTCTCTCCCATAATAACTCACGGGCTGCTTGTGTTTTTTAGGCCTTTGCAAGCTATCGGAAGTGTGTGCGCGGCAGGAGATACAAATCCATGTTTTCGCGCCTTTTTTGCGATTTCAAGGTCGAAAAACACATAGGCCCCAAAATGAAAGAAACGGCTGCCGCGCCAAAACTATGGCTTCAAACTTGATGAAAACAGTCTCTCCCATATTAACTCACGGGCTGATTGTGTTTTTTAGGCCTTCGCAAGCTATCGGAAGTGTGTGCGCAGCAGGAGAGACAAATCTATGTTTTCGCGCCTTTTTTGCCATTTCCAGGTCGAAAAACACACAGACCCCAAAAATAAAGAAACGGCTGTCCAGCCAAAACTGAGGCTTCAAACTTGATGAAAACAGTCTCTCCCAAAATAACTCAAGGGCCGCTTGTGTTTTTTAGGCCTTCGCAAGTTATCGGAAGTGTGTGCGCGGCAGTAGAGACAAATCCATGTTTTCGCGCATTTTTTGCGATTTCAAGGTCGAAAAACACATAGGCCCCAAAATGAAAGAAACGGCTGCCGCGCCAAAAATATGGCTTCAAACTTGATGAAAACAGTCTCTCCCATAATAACTCACGGGCTGCTTGTGTTTTTTAGGCCTTTGCAAGCTATCGGAAGTGTGTGCGCGGCAGGAGAGACAAATCCATGTTTTCGCGCCTTTTTTGCGATTTCAAGGTCGAAAAACACATAGGCCCCAAAATGAAAGAAACGGCTGGCGCGCCAAAACTATGGCTTCAAACTTGATGAAAACAGTCTCTCCCATAATAACTCAAGGGCCGCTTGTGTTTTTTAGGCCTTCGTAAGCTATCGGAAGTGTGTGCGCGGCAGGAGAGACAAATCCATGTTTTCGCGCCTTTTTTGCGATTTCAAGGTCGAAAAACACATAGGCCCCAAAATGAAAGAAACGGATGGCGCGCCAAAACTATGGCTTCAAACTTGAGGAAAACAGTCTCTCCCATAATAACTCACGGGCTGCTTGTGTTTTTTAGGCTTTTGCAAGCTATCGGAAGTGTGTGCGCGGCAGGAGAGACAAATCCATGTTTTCGCGCCTTTTTTGCGATTTCCAGGTCGAAAAACACACAGACCCCAAAAATAAAGAAACGGCTGTCCAGCCAAAACTGAGGCTTCAAACTTGATGAAAACAGTCTCTCCCACAATAACTCAATGGCCGCTTGTGTTTTTTAGGCCTTCGCAAGCTATCGGAAGTGTGTGCGCGGCAGGAGAGACAAATCCATGTTTTCGCGCATTTTTTGCGATTTCAAGGTCGAAAAACACATAGGCCCCAAAATGAAAGAAACGGCTGCCGCGCCAAAACTATGGCTTCAAACTTGATGAAAACAGTCTCTCCCATATTAACTCACGGGCTGATTGTGTTTTTTAGGCCTTCGCAAGCTATCGGAAGTGTGTGCGCAGCAGGAGAGACAAATCTATGTTTTCGCGCCTGTTTTGCCATTTCCAGGTCGAAAAACACACAGACCCCAAAAATAAAGAAACGGCTGTCCAGCCAAAACTGAGGCTTCAAACTTGATGAAAACAGTCTCTCCCACAATAACTCAAGGGCCGCTTGTGTTTTTTAGGCCTTCGCAAGCTATCGGAAGTGTGTGCGCGGCAGGAGAGACAAATCCATGTTTTCGCGCATTTTTTGCGATTTCAAGGTCGAAAAACACATAGGCCCCTTAAATGAAAGAAACGGCTGGCGCGCCAAAACTATGGCTTCAAACTTGATGAAAACAGTCTCTCCCATAATAACTCACGGGCTGCTTGTGTTTTTTAGGCCTTTGCAAGCTATCGGAAGTGTGTGCGCGGCAGGAGAGACAAATCTATGTTTTCGCGCCTTTTTTTCATTTCCAGGTCGAAAAACACACAGAACCCAAAAATAAAGAAACGGCTGTCCAGCCAAAACTGAGGCTTCAAACTTGATGAAAACAGTCTCTCCCACAATAACTCAAGGGCCGCTTGTGTTTTTTAGGCCTTCGCAAGCTATCGGAAGTGTGTGCGCGGCAGGAGAGACAAATCCATGTTTTCGCGCATTTTTTGCGATTTCAAGGTCGAAAAACACATAGGCCCCAAAATGAAAGAAACGGCTACCGCGCCAAAACTATGGCTTCAAACTTGATGAAAACAGTCTCTCCCATATTAACTCACGGGCTGATTGTGTTTTTTAGGCCTTCGCAAGCTATCGGAAGTGTGTGCGCAGCAGGAGAGACAAATCTATGTTTTCGCGCCTGTTTTGCCATTTCCAGGTCGAAAAACACACAGACCCCAAAAATAAAGAAACGGCTGTCCAGCCAAAACTGAGGCTTCAAACTTGATGAAAACAGTCTCTCCCACAATAACTCAAGGGCCGCTTGTGTTTTTTAGGCCTTTGCAAGCTATCGGAAGTGTGTGCGCGGCAGTAGAGACAAATCCATGTTTTCGCGCCTTTTTTGCGATTTCAAGGTCGAAAAACACATAGGCCCCAAAATGAAAGAAACGGCTGGCGCGCCAAAACTATGGCTTCAAACTTGATGAAAACAGTCTCTCCCATAATAACTCACGGGCTGCTTGTGTTTTTTAGGCCTTTGCAAGCTATCGGAAGTGTGTGCGCGGCAGGAGAGACAAATCCATGTTTTCGCGCCTTTTTTGCGATTTCAAGGTCGAAAAACACATAGGCCCCAAAATGAAAGAAACGGCTGGCGCGCCAAAACTATGGCTTCAAACTTGATGAAAACAGTCTCTCCCATAATAACTCACGGGCTGCTTGTGTTTTTTAGGCCTTTGCAAGCTATCGGAAGTGTGTGCGCGGCAGGAGAGACAAATCCATGTTTTCGCGCCTTTTTTGCGATTTCCAGGTCGAAAAACACACAGACCCCAAAAATAAAGAAACGGCTGTCCAGCCAAAACTGAGGCTTCAAACTTGATGAAAACAGTCTCTCCCACAATAACTCAAGGGCCGCTTGTGTTTTTTAGGCCTACGCAAGCTATCGGAAGTGTGTGCGCGGCAGGAGAGACAAATCCATTTTTTCGCGCATTTTTTGCGATTTCAAGGTCGAAAAACACATAGGCCCCAAAATAAAAAAACGGCTGCCGCGCCAAAACTATGGCTTCAAACTTGATGAAAACAGTCTCTCCCATAATAACTCACAGGCTGCTTGTGTTTTTTAGGCCTTTGCAAGCTATCGGAAGTGTGTGCGCGGCAGGAGAGACAAATCCATGTTTTCGCGCCTTTTTTGCGATTTCAAGGTCGAAAAACACATAGGCCCCAAAATGAAAGAAACGGCTGTCCAGCCAAAACTGAGGCTTCAAACTTGATGAAAACAGTCTCTCCCACAATAACTCAATGGCCGCTTGTGTTTTTTAGGCCTTCGCAAGCTATCGGAAGTGTGTGCGCGGCAGGAGAGACAAATCCATGTTTTCGCGCCTTTTTTGCGATTTCAAGGTCGAAAAACACATAGGCCCCAAAATGAAAGAAACGGCTGGCGCGCCAAAACTATGGCTTCAAACTTGATGAAAACAGTCTCTCCCATATTAACTCACGGGCTGATTGTGTTTTTTAGGCCTTCGCAAGCTATCGGAAGTGTGTGCGCAGCAGGAGAGACAAATCTATGTTTTCGCGCCTGTTTTGCCATTTCCAGGTCGAAAAACACACAGACCCCAAAAATAAAGAAACGGCTGTCCAGCCAAAACTGAGGCTTCAAACTTGATGAAAACAGTCTCTCCCACAATAACTCAAGGGCCGCTTGTGTTTTTTAGGCCTTCGCAAGCTATCGGAAGTGTGTGCGCGGCAGGAGAGACAAATCCATGTTTTCGCGCATTTTTTGCGATTTCAAGGTCGAAAAACACATAGGCCCCAAAATGAAAGAAACGGCTGCCGCGCCAATACTATGGCTTCAAACTTGATGAAAACAGTCTCTCCCATAATAACTCACGGGCTGCTTGTGTTTTTTAGGCCTTTGCAAGCTATCGGAAGTGTGTGCGCGGCAGGAGATACAAATCCATGTTTTCGCGCCTTTTTTGCGATTTCAAGGTCGAAAAACACATAGGCCCCAAAATGAAAGAAACGGCTGCCGCGCCAAAACTATGGCTTCAAACTTGATGAAAACAGTCTCTCCCATATTAACTCACGGGCTGATTGTGTTTTTTAGGCCTTCGCAAGCTATCGGAAGTGTGTGCGCAGCAGGAGAGACAAATCTATGTTTTCGCGCCTTTTTTGCCATTTCCAGGTCGAAAAACACACAGACCCCAAAAATAAAGAAACGGCTGTCCAGCCAAAACTGAGGCTTCAAACTTGATGAAAACAGTCTCTCCCAAAATAACTCAAGGGCCGCTTGTGTTTTTTAGGCCTTCGCAAGTTATCGGAAGTGTGTGCGCGGCAGTAGAGACAAATCCATGTTTTCGCGCATTTTTTGCGATTTCAAGGTCGAAAAACACATAGGCCCCAAAATGAAAGAAACGGCTGCCGCGCCAAAAATATGGCTTCAAACTTGATGAAAACAGTCTCTCCCATAATAACTCACGGGCTGCTTGTGTTTTTTAGGCCTTTGCAAGCTATCGGAAGTGTGTGCGCGGCAGGAGAGACAAATCCATGTTTTCGCGCCTTTTTTGCGATTTCAAGGTCGAAAAACACATAGGCCCCAAAATGAAAGAAACGGCTGGCGCGCCAAAACTATGGCTTCAAACTTGATGAAAACAGTCTCTCCCATAATAACTCAAGGGCCGCTTGTGTTTTTTAGGCCTTCGTAAGCTATCGGAAGTGTGTGCGCGGCAGGAGAGACAAATCCATGTTTTCGCGCCTTTTTTGCGATTTCAAGGTCGAAAAACACATAGGCCCCAAAATGAAAGAAACGGATGGCGCGCCAAAACTATGGCTTCAAACTTGAGGAAAACAGTCTCTCCCATAATAACTCACGGGCTGCTTGTGTTTTTTAGGCTTTTGCAAGCTATCGGAAGTGTGTGCGCGGCAGGAGAGACAAATCCATGTTTTCGCGCCTTTTTTGCGATTTCCAGGTCGAAAAACACACAGACCCCAAAAATAAAGAAACGGCTGTCCAGCCAAAACTGAGGCTTCAAACTTGATGAAAACAGTCTCTCCCACAATAACTCAATGGCCGCTTGTGTTTTTTAGGCCTTCGCAAGCTATCGGAAGTGTGTGCGCGGCAGGAGAGACAAATCCATGTTTTCGCGCATTTTTTGCGATTTCAAGGTCGAAAAACACATAGGCCCCAAAATGAAAGAAACGGCTGCCGCGCCAAAACTATGGCTTCAAACTTGATGAAAACAGTCTCTCCCATATTAACTCACGGGCTGATTGTGTTTTTTAGGCCTTCGCAAGCTATCGGAAGTGTGTGCGCAGCAGGAGAGACAAATCTATGTTTTCGCGCCTGTTTTGCCATTTCCAGGTCGAAAAACACACAGACCCCAAAAATAAAGAAACGGCTGTCCAGCCAAAACTGAGGCTTCAAACTTGATGAAAACAGTCTCTCCCACAATAACTCAAGGGCCGCTTGTGTTTTTTAGGCCTTCGCAAGCTATCGGAAGTGTGTGCGCGGCAGGAGAGACAAATCCATGTTTTCGCGCATTTTTTGCGATTTCAAGGTCGAAAAACACATAGGCCCCTTAAATGAAAGAAACGGCTGGCGCGCCAAAACTATGGCTTCAAACTTGATGAAAACAGTCTCTCCCATAATAACTCACGGGCTGCTTGTGTTTTTTAGGCCTTTGCAAGCTATCGGAAGTGTGTGCGCGGCAGGAGAGACAAATCTATGTTTTCGCGCCTTTTTTTCATTTCCAGGTCGAAAAACACACAGAACCCAAAAATAAAGAAACGGCTGTCCAGCCAAAACTGAGGCTTCAAACTTGATGAAAACAGTCTCTCCCACAATAACTCAAGGGCCGCTTGTGTTTTTTAGGCCTTCGCAAGCTATCAGAAGTGTGTGCGCGGCAGGAGAGACAAATCCATGTTTTTGCGCATTTTTTGCGATTTCAAGGTCGAAAAACACATAGGCCCCAAAATGAAAGAAACGGCTGGCGCGCCAAAACTATGGCTTCAAACTTGATGAAAACAGTCTCTCCCATAATAACTCACGGGCTGCTTGTGTTTTTTAGGCCTTTGCAAGCTATCGGAAGTGTGTGCGCGGCAGGAGAGACAAATCCATGTTTTCGCGCCTTTTTTGCGATTTCAAGGTCGAAAAACACATAGGCCCCAAAATGAAAGAAACGGCTGGCGCGCCAAAACTATGGCTTTAAACTTGATGAAAACAGTCTCTCCCATATTAACTCACGGACTGATTGTGTTTTTTAGGCCTTCGCAAGCTATCGGAAGTGTGTGCGCAGCAGGAGAGACAAATCTATGTTTTCGCGCCTTTTTTTCATTTCCAGGTCGAAAAACACACAGAACCCAAAAATAAAGAAACGGCTGTCCAGCCAAAACTGAGGCTTCAAACTTGATGAAAACAGTCTCTCCCACAATAACTCAAGGGCCGCTTGTGTTTTTTAGGCCTTCGCAAGCTATCAGAAGTGTGTGCGCGGCAGGAGAGACAAATCCATGTTTTTGCGCATTTTTTGCGATTTCAAGGTCGAAAAACACATAGGCCCCAAAATGAAAGAAACGGCTGGCGCGCCAAAACTATGGCTTCAAACTTGATGAAAACAGTCTCTCCAATAATAACTCACGGGCTGCTTGTGTTTTTTAGGCCTTTGCAAGCTATCGGAAGTGTGTGCGCGGCAGGAGAGACAAATCCATGTTTTCGCGCCTTTTTTGCGATTTCAAGGTCGAAAAACACATAGGCCCCAAAATGAAAGAAACGGCTGGCGCGCCAAAACTATGGCTTCAAACTTGAGGAAAACAGTCTCTCCCATAATAACTCACGGGCTGCTTGTGTTTTTTATGCCTTTGCAAGCTATCGGAAGTGTGTGCGCGGCAGGAGAGACAAATCCATGTTTTCGCGCCTTTTTTGCGATTTCAAGGTCGAAAAACACATAGGCCCCAAAATGAAAGAAACGGATGGCGCGCCAAAACTATGGCTTCAAACTTGATGAAAACAGTCTCTCCCATAATAACTCACGGGCTGCTTGTGTTTTTTAGGCCTTTGCAAGCTATCGGAAGTGTGTGCGCGGCAGGAGAGACAAATCCATGTTTTCGCGCCTTTTTTGCGATTTCCAGGTCGAAAAACACACAGACCCCAAAAATAAAGAAACGGCTGTCCAGCCAAAACTGAGGCTTCAAACTTGATGAAAACAGTCTCTCCCACAATAACTCAAGGGCCGCTTGTGTTTTTTAGGCCTTCGCAAGCTATCGGAAGTGTGTGCGCGGCAGGAGAGACAAATCCATGTTTTCGCGCATTTTTTGCGATTTCAAGGTCGAAAAACACATAGGCCCCAAAATGAAAGAAACGGCTGCCGCGCCAAAACTATGGCTTCAAACTTGATGAAAACAGTCTCTCCCACAATAACTCAAGGGCCGCTTGTGTTTTTTAGGCCTTTGCAAGCTATCGGAAGTGTGTGCGCGGCAGTAGAGACAAATCCATGTTTTCGCGCATTTTTTGCGATTTCAAGGTCGAAAAACACATAGGCCCCAAAATGAAAGAAACGGCTGCCGCGCCAAAACTATGGCTTCAAACTTGATGAAAACAGTCTCTCCCATAATAACTCACGGGCTGCTTGTGTTTTTTAGGCCTTTGCAAGCTATCGGAAGTGTGTGCGCGGCAGGAGAGACAAATCCATGTTTTCGCGCCTTTTTTGCGATTTCAAGGTCGAAAAACACATAGGCCCCAAAATGAAAGAAACGGCTGGCGCGCCAAAACTATGGCTTCAAACTTGATGAAAACAGTCTCTCCCATATTAACTGAAGGGCCGCTTGTGTTTTTTAGGCCTTCGTAAGCTATCGGAAGTGTGTGCGCGGCAGGAGAGACAAATCCATGTTTTCGCGCCTTTTTTGCGATTTCAAGGTCGAAAAACACATAGGCCCCAAAATGAAAGAAACGGATGGCGCGCCAAAACTATGGCTTCAAACTTGAGGAAAACAGTCTCTCCCATAATAACTCACGGGCTGCTTGTGTTTTTTAGGCTTTTGCAAGCTATCGGAAGTGTGTGCGCGGCAGGAGAGACAAATCCATGTTTTCGCGCCTTTTTTGCGATTTCCAGGTCGAAAAACACACAGACCCCAAAAATAAAGAAACGGCTGTCCAGCCAAAACTGAGGCTTCAAACTTGATGAAAACAGTCTCTCCCACAATAACTCAATGGCCGCTTGTGTTTTTTAGGCCTTCGCAAGCTATCGGAAGTGTGTGCGCGGCAGGAGAGACAAATCCATGTTTTCGCGCATTTTTTGCGATTTCAAGGTCGAAAAACACATAGGCCCCAAAATGAAAGAAACGGCTGCCGCGCCAAAACTATGGCTTCAAACTTGATGAAAACAGTCTCTCCCATATTAACTCACGGGCTGATTGTGTTTTTTAGGCCTTCGCAAGCTATCGGAAGTGTGTGCTCAGCAGGAGAGACAAATCTATGTTTTCGCGCCTGTTTTGCCATTTCCAGGTCGAAAAACACACAGACCCCAAAAATAAAGAAATGGCTGTCCAGCCAAAACTGAGGCTTCAAACTTGATGAAAACAGTCTCTCCCACAATAACTCAAGGGCCGCTTGTGTTTTTTAGGCCTTCGCAAGCTATCGGAAGTGTGTGCGCGGCAGGAGAGACAAATCCATGTTTTCGCGCATTTTTTGCGATTTCAAGGTCGAAAAACACATAGGCCCCAAAATGAAAGAAACGGCTGGCGCGCCAAAACTATGGCTTCAAACTTGATGAAAACAGTCTCTCCCATAATAACTCACGGGCTGCTTGTGTTTTTTAGGCCTTTGCAAGCTATCGGAAGTGTGTGCGCGGCAGGAGAGACAAATCTATGTTTTCGCGCCTTTTTTTCATTTCCAGGTCGAAAAACACACAGAACCCAAAAATAAAGAAACGGCTGTCCAGCCAAAACTGAGGCTTCAAACTTGATGAAAACAGTCTCTCCCACAATAACTCAAGGGCCGCTTGTGTTTTTTAGGCCTTCGCAAGCTATCAGAAGTGTGTGCGCGGCAGGAGAGACAAATCCATGTTTTTGCGCATTTTTTGCGATTTCAAGGTCGAAAAACACATAGGCCCCAAAATGAAAGAAACGGCTGGCGCGCCAAAACTATGGCTTCAAACTTGATGAAAACAGTCTCTCCCATAATAACTCACGGGCTGCTTGTGTTTTTTAGGCCTTTGCAAGCTATCGGAAGTGTGTGCGCGGCAGGAGAGACAAATCCATGTTTTCGCGCCTTTTTTGCGATTTCAAGGTCGAAAAACACATAGGCCCCAAAATGAAAGAAACGGCTGGCGCGCCAAAACTATGGCTTTAAACTTGATGAAAACAGTCTCTCCCATATTAACTCACGGGCTGATTGTGTTTTTTAGGCCTTCGCAAGCTATCGGAAGTGTGTGCGCAGCAGGAGAGACAAATCTATGTTTTCGCGCCTTTTTTTCATTTCCAGGTCGAAAAACACACAGAACCCAAAAATAAAGAAACGGCTGTCCAGCCAAAACTGAGGCTTCAAACTTGATGAAAACAGTCTCTCCCACAATAACTCAAGGGCCGCTTGTGTTTTTTAGGCCTTCGCAAGCTATCAGAAGTGTGTGCGCGGCAGGAGAGACAAATCCATGTTTTTGCGCATTTTTTGCGATTTCAAGGTCGAAAAACACATAGGCCCCAAAATGAAAGAAACGGCTGGCGCGCCAAAACTATGGCTTCAAACTTGATGAAAACAGTCTCTCCAATAATAACTCACGGGCTGCTTGTGTTTTTTAGGCCTTTGCAAGCTATCGGAAGTGTGTGCGCGGCAGGAGAGACAAATCCATGTTTTCGCGCCTTTTTTGCGATTTCAAGGTCGAAAAACACATAGGCCCCAAAATGAAAGAAACGGCTGGCGCGCCAAAACTATGGCTTCAAACTTGAGGAAAACAGTCTCTCCCATAATAACTCACGGGCTGCTTGTGTTTTTTAGGCCTTTGCAAGCTATCGGAAGTGTGTGCGCGGCAGGAGAGACAAATCCATGTTTTCGCGCCTGTTTTGCCATTTCCAGGTCGAAAAACACACAGACCCCAAAAATAAAGAAACGGCTGTCCAGCCAAAACTATGGCTTCAAACTTGATGAAAACAGTCTCTCCCATAATAACTCACGGGCTGCTTGTGTTTTTTAGGCCTTTGCAAGCTATCGGAAGTGTGTGCGCGGCAGGAGAGACAAATCCATGTTTTCGCGCCTTTTTTGCGATTTCAAGGTCGAAAAACACATAGGCCCCAAAATGAAAGAAACGGATGGCGCGCCAAAACTATGGCTTCAAACTTGATGAAAACAGTCTCTCCCATAATAACTCACGGGCTGCTTGTGTTTTTTAGGCCTTTGCAAGCTATCGGAAGTGTGTGCGCGGCAGGAGAGACAAATCCATGTTTTCGCGCCTTTTTTGCGATTTCCAGGTCGAAAAACACACAGACCCCAAAAATAAAGAAACGGCTGTCCAGCCAAAACTGAGGCTTCAAACTTGATGAAAACAGTCTCTCCCACAATAACTCAAGGGCCGCTTGTGTTTTTTAGGCCTTCGCAAGCTATCGGAAGTGTGTGCGCGGCAGGAGAGACAAATCCATGTTTTCGCGCATTTTTTGCGATTTCAAGGTCGAAAAACACATAGGCCCCAAAATGAAAGAAACGGCTGCCGCGCCAAAACTATGGCTTCAAACTTGATGAAAACAGTCTCTCCCACAATAACTCAAGGGCCGCTTGTGTTTTTTAGGCCTTTGCAAGCTATCGGAAGTGTGTGCGCGGCAGTAGAGACAAATCCATGTTTTCGCGCATTTTTTGCGATTTCAAGGTCGAAAAACACATAGGCCCCAAAATGAAAGAAACGGCTGCCGCGCCAAAACTATGGCTTCAAACTTGATGAAAACAGTCTCTCCCATAATAACTCACGGGCTGCTTGTGTTTTTTAGGCCTTTGCAAGCTATCGGAAGTGTGTGCGCGGCAGGAGAGACAAATCCATGTTTTCGCGCCTTTTTTGCGATTTCAAGGTCGAAAAACACATAGGCCCCAAAATGAAAGAAACGGCTGGCGCGCCAAAACTATGGCTTCAAAATTGATGAAAACAGTCTCTCCCATAATAACTCACGGGCTGCTTGTGTTTTTTAGGCCTTTGCAAGCTATCGGAGGTGTGTGCGCGGCAGGAGAGACAAATCCATGTTTTCGCGCCTGTTTTGCCATTTCCAGGTCGAAAAACACACAGACCCCAAAAATAAAGAAACGGCTGCCGCGCCAAAACTGAGGCTTCAAACTTGATGAAAACAATCTCTCCCATAATAACTCACGGGCTGCTTGTGTTTTTTAGGCCTTTGCAAGCTATCGGAAGTGTGTGCGCGGCAGGAGAGACAAATCCATGTTTTCGCGCCTTTTTTGCGATTTCAAGGTCGAAAAACACATAGGCCCCAAAATGAAAGAAACGGCTGGCGCGCCAAAACTATGGCTTCAAACTTGATGAAAACAGTCTCTCCCATATTAACTCACGGGCTGATTGTGTTTTTTAGGCCTTCGCAAGCTATCGGAAGTGTGTGCGCAGCAGGAGAGACAAATCTATGTTTTCGCGCCTTTTTTGCCATTTCCAGGTCGAAAAACACACAGAACCCAAAAATAAAGAAACGGCTGTCCAGCCAAAACTGAGGCTTCAAACTTGATGAAAACAGTCTCTCCCACAATAACTCAAGGGCCGCTTGTGTTTTTTAGGCCTTCGCAAGCTATCAGAAGTGTGTGCGCGGCAGGAGAGACAAATCCATGTTTTTGCGCATTTTTTGCGATTTCAAGGTCGAAAAACACATAGGCCCCAAAATGAAAGAAACGGCTGCCGCGCCAAAACTATGGCTTCAAACTTGATGAAAACAGTCTCTCCCATATTAACTCACGGGCTGATTGTGTTTTTTAGGCCTTCGCAAGCTATCGGAAGTGTGTGCGCAGCAGGAGAGACAAATCTATGTTTTCGCGCCTTTTTTGCCATTTCCAGGTCGAAAAACACACAGAACCCAAAAATAAAGCAACGGCTGTCCAGCCAAAACTGAGGCTTCAAACTTGATGACAACAGTCTCTCCCACAATAACTCAAGGGCCGCTTGTGTTTTTTAGGCCTTTGCAAGCTATCGGAAGTGTGTGCGCGGCAGGAGAGACAAATCCATGTTTTCGCGCCTTTTTTGCGATTTCAAGGTCGAAAAACACATAGGCCCCAAAATGAAAGAAACGGCTGCCGCGCCAAAACTATGGCTTCAAACTTGATGAAAACAGTCTCTCCCATAATAACTCACGGGCTGCTTGTGTTTTTTAGGCCTTTGCAAGCTATCGGAAGTGTGTGCGCGGCAGGAGAGACAAATCCATGTTTTCGCGCCTTTTTTGCGATTTCAAGGTCGAAAAACACATAGGCCCCAAAATGAAAGAAACGGCTGGGGCGCCAAAACTATGGCTTGAAACTTGATGAAAACAGTCTCTCCCATAATAACTCAAGGGCTGCTTGTGTTTTTTAGGCCTTTGCAAGCTATCGGAAGTTTTGCGCGGCAGGAGAGACAAATCCATGTTTTCAAGCCTTTTTTGCGATTTCAAGGTCGAAAAACAAATAGGCCCCAAAATGAAAGAAACGGCTGGCGCGCCAAAACTATGGCTTCAAACTTGATGAAAACGGTCTTTCCCATAATAACTCACGGGCTGCTTGTGTTTTTTAGGTCTTTGCAAGCTATCGGAAGTGTGTGCGCGGCAGGAGAGACAAATCCATGTTTTCGCGCCTTTTTTGCGATTTCAAGGTCGAAAAACACATAGGCCCCAAAATGAAAGAAACGGCTGCCGCGCCAAAACTATGGCTTCAAACTTGATGAAAACAGTCTCTCCCATAATAACTCACGGGCTGCTTGTGTTTTTTAGGCCTTTGCAAGCTATCGGAAGTGTGTGCGCGGCAGGAGAGACAAATCCATGTTTTCGCGCATTTTTTGCGATTTCAAGGTCGAAAAACACATAGGCCCCAAAATGAAAGAAACGGCTGCCGCGCCAAAACTATGGCTTCAAACTTGATGAAAACAGTCTCTCCCATAATAACTCACGGGCTGCTTGTGTTTTTTAGGCCTTTGCAAGCTATCGGAAGTGTGTGCGCGGCAGGAGAGACAAATCCATGTTTTCGCGCCTTTTTTGCGATTTCAAGGTCGAAAAACACATAGGCCCCAAAATGAAAGAAACGGCTGGCGCGCCAAAACTATGGCTTCAAAATTGATGAAAACAGTCTCTCCCATAATAACTCACGGGCTGCTTGTGTTTTTTAGGCCTTTGCAAGCTATCGGAAGTGTGTGCGCGGCAGGAGAGACAAATCCATGTTTTCGCGCCTTTTTTGCGATTTCCAGGTCGAAAAACACACAGACCCCAAAAATAAAGAAACGGCTGTCCAGCCAAAACTATGGCTTCAAACTTGATGAAAACAGTCTCTCCCATAATAACTCACAGGCTGCTTGTGTTTTTTAGGCCTTTGCAAGCTATCGGAAGTGTGTGCGCGGCAGGAGAGACAAATCCATGTTTTCACGCCTTTTTTGCGATTTCAAGGTCGAAAAACACATAGGCCCCAAAATGAAAGAAACGGCTGGCGCGCCAAAACTATGGCTTCAAACTTGATGAAAACAGTCTCTCCCATATTAACTCACGGGCTGATTGTGTTTTTTAGGCCTTCGTAAGCTATCGGAAGTGTGTGCGCAGCAGGAGAGACAAATCTATGTTTTCGCGCCTGTTTTGCCATTTCCAGGTCGAAAAACACACAGACCCCAAAAATAAAGAAACGGCTGTCCAGCCAAAACAGAGGCTTCAAACTTGATGAAAACAGTCTCTCCCACAATAACTCAAGGGCCGCTTGTGTTTTTTAGGCCTTCGCAAGCTATCGGAAGTGTGTGCGCGGCAGGAGAGACAAATCCATGTTTTCGCGCATTTTTTGCGATTTCAAGGTCGAAAAACACATAGGCCCCAAAATGAAAGAAACGGCTGCCGCGCCAAAACTATGGCTTCAAACTTGATGAAAACAGTCTCTCCCATAATAACTCACGGGCTGCTTGTGTTTTTTAGGCCTTTGCAAGCTATCGGAAGTGTGTGCGCGGCAGGAGAGACAAATCCATGTTTTCGCGCCTTTTTTGCGATTTCAAGGTCGAAAAACACATAGGCCCCAAAATGAAAGAAACGGCTGGCGCGCCAAAACTATGGCTTCAAACTTGATGAAAACAGTCTCTCCCATAATAACTCACGGGCTGCTTGTGTTTTTTAGGCCTTTGCAAGCTATCGGAAGTGTGTGCGCGGCAGGAGAGACAAATCCATGTTTTCGCGCCTTTTTTGCGATTTCAAGGTCGAAAAACACATAGGCCCCAAAATGAAAGAAACGGCTGGCGCGCCAAAACTATGGCTTCAAACTTGATGAAAACAGTCTCTCCCATATTAACTCACGGGCTGATTGTGTTTTTTAGGCCTTCGCAAGCTATCGGAAGTGTGTGCGCAGCAGGAGAGACAAATCTATGTTTTCGCGCCTTTTTTGCCATTTCCAGGTCGAAAAACACACAGAACCCAAAAATAAAGAAACGGCTGTCCAGCCAAAACTGAGGCTTCAAACTTGATGAAAACAGTCTCTCCCACAATAACTCAAGGGCCGCTTGTGTTTTTTAGGCCTTCGCAAGCTATCAGAAGTGTGTGCGCGGCAGGAGAGACAAATCCATGTTTTTGCGCATTTTTTGCGATTTCAAGGTCGAAAAACACATAGGCCCCAAAATGAAAGAAACGGCTGCCGCGCCAAAACTATGGCTTCAAACTTGATGAAAACAGTCTCTCCCATATTAACTCACGGGCTGATTGTGTTTTTTAGGCCTTCGCAAGCTATCGGAAGTGTGTGCGCAGCAGGAGAGACAAATCTATGTTTTCGCGCCTTTTTTGCCATTTCCAGGTCGAAAAACACACAGAACCCAAAAATAAAGCAACGGCTGTCCAGCCAAAACTGAGGCTTCAAACTTGATGACAACAGTCTCTCCCACAATAACTCAAGGGCCGCTTGTGTTTTTTAGGCCTTTGCAAGCTATCGGAAGTGTGTGCGCGGCAGGAGAGACAAATCCATGTTTTCGCGCATTTTTTGCGATTTCAAGGTCGAAAAACACATAGGCCCCAAAATGAAAGAAACGGCTGGGGCGCCAAAACTATGGCTTGAAACTTGATGAAAACAGTCTCTCCCATAATAACTCAAGGGCTGCTTGTGTTTTTTAGGCCTTTGCAAGCTATCGGAAGTGTGTGCGCGGCAGGAGAGACAAATCCATGTTTTCGCGCATTTTTTGCGATTTCAAGGTCGAAAAACACATAGGCCCCAAAATGAAAGAAACGGCTGGCGCGCCAAAACTATGGCTTCAAACTTGATGAAAACAGTCTCTCCCATAATAACTCACGGGCTGCTTGTGTTTTTTAGGCCTTTGCAAGCTATCGGAAGTGTGTGCGCGGCAGGAGAGACAAATCCATGTTTTCGCGCCTTTTTTGCGATTTCAAGGTCGAAAAACACATAGGCCCCAAAATGAAAGAAACGG
The DNA here is from genome assembly GCF_951799395.1 of Argentina silus. Taxonomy (NCBI): domain Eukaryota; kingdom Metazoa; phylum Chordata; class Actinopteri; order Argentiniformes; family Argentinidae; genus Argentina; species Argentina silus. Next base: position 651,713 of record NW_028152847.1, on the reverse strand, counting down.
CTGCCGCGCCAAAACTATGGCTTCAAACTTGATGAAAACAGTCTCTCCCATATTAACTCACGGGCTGATTGTGTTTTTTAGGCCTTCGCAAGCTATCGGAAGTGTGTGCACAGCAGGAGAGACAAATCTATGTTTTCGCGCCTGTTTTGCCATTTCCAGGTCGAAAAACACACAGACCCCAAAATGAAAGAAACGGCTGCCGCGCCAAAACTATGGCTTCAAACTTGATGAAAACAGTCTCTCCCATAATAACTCACGGGCTGCTTGTGTTTTTTAGGCCTTTGCAAGCTATTGGAAGTGTGTGCGCGGCAGGAGAGACAAATCCATGTTTTCGCGCCTTTTTTGCGATTTCAAGGTCGAAAAACACATAGGCCCCAAAATGAAAGAAACGGCTGCCGCGCCAAAACTATGGCTTCAATCTTGATGAAAACAGTCTCTCCCATAATAACTCACGGGCTGCTTGTGTTTTTTAGGCCTTTGCAAGCTATTGGAAGTGTGTGCGCGGCAGGAGAGACAAATCCATGTTTTCGCGCCTTTTTTGCGATTTCAAGGTCGAAAAACACATAGGCCCCAAAATGAAAGAAACGGCTGGGGCGCCAAAACTATGGCTTGAAACTTGATGAAAACAGTCTCTCCCATAATAACTCAAGGGCTGCTTGTGTTTTTTAGGCCTTTGCAAGCTATCGGAAGTTGTGCGCGGCAGGAGAGACAAATCCATGTTTTCGCGCCTTTTTTGCGATTTCAAGGTCGAAAAACACATAGGCCCCAAAATGAAAGAAACGGCTGCCGCGCCAAAACTATGGCTTCAATCTTGATGAAAACAGTCTCTCCCATAATAACTCACGGGCTGCTTGTGTTTTTTAGGCCTTTGCAAGCTATCGGAAATGTGTGCGCGGCAGGAGAGACAAATCCATGTTTTCGCGCCTTTTTTGCGATTTCAAGGTCGAAAAACACATAGGCCCCAAAATGAAAGAAACGGCTGCCGCGCCAAAACTATGGCTTCAAACTTGATGAAAACAATCTCTCCCATAATAACTCACGGGCTGCTTGTGTTTTTTAGGCCTTTGCAAGCTATCGGAAGTGTGTGCGCGGCAGGAGAGACAAATCCATGTTTTCGCGCCTTTTTTGCGATTTCAAGGTCGAAAAACACATAGGCCCCAAAATGAAAGAAACGGCTGCCGCGCCAAAACTATGGCTTCAAACTTGATGAAAACAGTTTCTCCCATAATAACTCACGGGCTGCTTGTGTTTTTTAGGCCTTTGCAAGCTATCGGAAGTGTGTGCGCGGCAGGAGAGACAAATCCATGTTTTCGCGCATTTTTTGCGATTTCAAGGTCGAAAAACACATAGGCCCCAAAATGAAAGAAACGGCTGCCGCGCCAAAACTATGGCTTCAAACTTGATGAAAACAGTCTCTCCCATAATAACTCACGGGCTGCTTGTGTTTTTTAGGCCTTTGCAAGCTATTGGAAGTGTGTGCGCGGCAGGAGAGACAAATCCATGTTTTCGCGCCTTTTTTGCGATTTCAAGGTCGAAAAACACATAGGCCCCAAAATGAAAGAAACGGCTGCCGCGCCAAAACTATGGCTTCAAACTTGATGAAAACAGTCTCTCCCATATTAACTCACGGGCTGATTGTGTTTTTTAGGCCTTCGCAAGCTATCGGAAGTGTGTGCGCAGCAGGAGAGACAAATCTATGTTTTCGCGCCTTTTTTGCCATTTCCAGGTCGAAAAACACATAGAACCCAAAAATAAAGAAACGGCTGGCGCGCCAAAACTATGGCTTCAAACTTGATGAAAACAGTCTCTCCCATAATAACTCACGGGCTGCTTGTGTTTTTTAGGCCTTTGCAAGCTATCGGAAGTGTGTGCGCGGCAGGAGAGACAAATCCATGTTTTCGCGCCTTTTTTGCGATTTCCAGGTCGAAAAACACACAGACCCCAAAAATAAAGAAACGGCTGTCCAGCCAAAACTGAGGCTTCAAACTTGATGAAAACAGTCTCTCCCACAATAACTCAATGGCCGCTTGTGTTTTTTAGGCCTTCGCAAGCTATCGGAAGTGTGTGCGCGGCAGGAGAGACAAATCCATGTTTTCGCGCCTTTTTTGCGATTTCAAGGTCGAAAAACACATAGGCCCCAAAATGAAAGAAACGGCTGGCGCGCCAAAACTATGGCTTCAAACTTGATGAAAACAGTCTCTCCCATATTAACTCACGGGCTGATTGTGTTTTTTAGGCCTTCGCAAGCTATCGGAAGTGTGTGCGCAGCAGGAGAGACAAATCTATGTTTTCGCGCCTGTTTTGCCATTTCCAGGTCGAAAAACACACAGACCCCAAAAATAAAGAAACGGCTGTCCAGCCAAAACTGAGGCTTCAAACTTGATGAAAACAGTCTCTCCCACAATAACTCAAGGGCCGCTTGTGTTTTTTAGGCCTTCGCAAGCTATCGGAAGTGTGTGCGCGGCAGGAGAGACAAATCCATGTTTTCGCGCATTTTTTGCGATTTCAAGGTCGAAAAACACATAGGCCCCAAAATGAAAGAAACGGCTGCCGCGCCAATACTATGGCTTCAAACTTGATGAAAACAGTCTCTCCCATAATAACTCACGGGCTGCTTGTGTTTTTTAGGCCTTTGCAAGCTATCGGAAGTGTGTGCGCGGCAGGAGATACAAATCCATGTTTTCGCGCCTTTTTTGCGATTTCAAGGTCGAAAAACACATAGGCCCCAAAATTAAAGAAACGGCTGTCCAGCCAAAACTGAGGCTTCAAACTTGATGAAAACAGTCTCTCCCACAATAACTCAAGGGCCGCTTGTGTTTTTTAGGCCTTTGCAAGCTATCGGAAGTGTGTGCGCGGCAGGAGAGACAAATCCATGTTTTCGCGCCTTTTTTGCGATTTCAAGGTCGAAAAACACATAGGCCCCAAAATGAAAGAAACGGCTGGCGCGCCAAAACTATGGCTTCAAACTTGATGAAAACAGTCTTTCCCATAATAACTCACGGGCTGCTTGTGTTTTTTAGGCCTTTGCAAGCTATCGGAAGTGTGTGCGCGGCAGGAGAGACAAATCCATGTTTTCGCGCATTTTTTGCGATTTCAAGGTCGAAAAACACATAGGCCCCAAAATGAAAGAAACGGCTGCCGCGCCAAAACTATGGCTTCAAACTTGATGAAAACAGTCTCTCCCATAATAACTCACGGGCTGCTTGTGTTTTTTAGGCCTTTGCAAGCTATCGGAAGTGTGTGCGCGGCAGGAGAGACAAATCCATGTTTTCGCGCCTTTTTTGCGATTTCAAGGTCGAAAAACACATAGGCCCCAAAATGAAAGAAACGGCTGGCGCGCCAAAACTATGGCTTCAAACTTGATGAAAACAGTCTCTCCCATATTAACTCACGGGCTGATTGTGTTTTTTAGGCCTTCGCAAGCTATCGGAAGTGTGTGCGCAGCAGGAGAGACAAATCTATGTTTTCGCGCCTGTTTTGCCATTTCCAGGTCGAAAAACACACAGACCCCAAAAATAAAGAAACGGCTGTCCAGCCAAAACTGAGGCTTCAAACTTGATGAAAACAGTCTCTCCCACAATAACTCAAGGGCCGCTTGTGTTTTTTAGGCCTTCGCAAACTATCGGAAGTGTGTGCGCGGCAGGAGAGACAAATCCATGTTTTCGCGCATTTTTTGCGATTTCAAGGTCGAAAAACACATAGGCCCCAAAATGAAAGAAACGGCTGCCGCGCCAATACTATGGCTTCAAACTTGATGAAAATAGTCTCTCCCATAATAACTCACGGGCTGCTTGTGTTTTTTAGGCCTTTGCAAGCTATCGGAAGTGTGTGCGCGGCAGGAGATACAAATCCATGTTTTCGCGCCTTTTTTGCGATTTCAAGGTCGAAAAACACATAGGCCCCAAAATGAAAGAAAAAGCTGCCGCGCCAAAACTATGGCTTCAAACTTGATGAAAACAGTCTCTCCCATATTAACTCACGGGCTGATTGTGTTTTTTAGGCCTTCGCAAGCTATCGGAAGTGTGTGCACAGCAGGAGAGACAAATCTATGTTTTCGCGCCTGTTTTGCCATTTCCAGGTCGAAAAACACACAGACCCCAAAAATAAAGAAACGGCTGTCCAGCCAAAACTGAGGCTTCAAACTTGATGAAAACAGTCTCTCCCACAATAACTCAAGGGCCGCTTGTGTTTTTTAGGCCTTTGCAAGCTATCGGAAGTGTGTGCGCGGCAGGAGAGACAAATCAATGTTTTCGCGCCTTTTTTGCGATTTCAAGGTCGAAAAACACATAGGCCCCAAAATGAAAGAAACTGCTGGCGCGTCAAAACTATGGCTTCAAACTTGATGAAAACAGTCTCTCCCATAATAACTCACGGGCTGCTTGTGTTTTTCAGGCTTTTGCAAGCTATCGGAAATGTGTGCGCGGCAGGAGAGACAAATCCATGTTTTCGCGCCTTTTTTGCGATTTCAAGGTCGAAAAACACATAGGCCCCAAAATGAAAGAAACGGCTGGCGCGCCAAAACTATGGCTTCAAACTTGATGAAAACAGTCTTTCCCATAATAACTCACGGGCTGCTTGTGTTTTTTAGGCCTTTGCAAGCTATCGGAAGTGTGTGCGCGGCAGGAGAGACAAATCCATGTTTTCGCGCCTTTTTTGCGATTTCAAGGTCGAAAAACACATAGGCCCCAAAATGAAAGAAAGGGCTGCCGCGCCAAAACTATGGCTTCAAACTTGATGAAAACAGTCTCTCCCATAATAACTCACGGGCTGCTTGTGTTTTTTAGGCCTTTGCAAGCTATTGGAAGTGTGTGCGCGGCAGGAGAGACAAATCCATGTTTTCGCGCCTTTTTTGCGATTTCAAGGTCGAAAAACACATGGGCCCCAAAATGAAAGAAACGGCTGCCGCGCCAAAACTATGGCTTCAATCTTGATGAAAACAGTCTCTCCCATAATAACTCACGGGCTGCTTGTGTTTTTTAGGCCTTTGCAAGCTATCGGAAGTGTGTGCGCGGCAGGAGAGACAAATCCATGTTTTCGCGCCTTTTTTGCGATTTCAAGGTCGAAAAACACATAGGCCCCAAAATGAAAGAAACGGCTGGCGCGCCAAAACTATGGCTTCAAACTTGATGAAAACAGTCTCTCCCATATTAACTCACGGGCTGATTGTGTTTTTTAGGCCTTCGCAAGCTATCGGAAGTGTGTGCGCAGCAGGAGAGACAAATATATGTTTTCGCGCCTGTTTTGCCATTTCCAGGTCGAAAAACACACAGACCCCAAAAATAAAGAAACGGCTGTCCAGCCAAAACTGAGGCTTCAAACTTGATGAAAACAGTCTCTCCCACAATAACTCAAGGGCCGCTTGTGTTTTTTAGGCCTTCGCAAACTATCGGAAGTGTGTGCGCGGCAGGAGAGACAAATCCATGTTTTCGCGCATTTTTTGCGATTTCAAGGTCGAAAAACACATAGGCCCCAAAATGAAAGAAACGGCTGCCGCGCCAATACTATGGCTTCAAACTTGATGAAAACAGTCTCTCCCATAATAACTCACGGGCTGCTTGTGTTTTTTAGGCCTTTGCAAGCTATCGGAAGTGTGTGCGCGGCAGGAGATACAAATCCATGTTTTCGCGCCTTTTTTGCGATTTCAAGGTCGAAAAACACATAGGCCCCAAAATGAAAGAAAAAGCTGCCGCGCCAAAACTATGGCTTCAAACTTGATGAAAACAGTCTCTCCCATATTAACTCACGGGCTGATTGTGTTTTTTAGGCCTTCGCAAGCTATCGGAAGTGTGTGCACAGCAGGAGAGACAAATCTATGTTTTCGCGCCTGTTTTGCCATTTCCAGGTCGAAAAACACACAGACCCCAAAAATAAAGAAACGGCTGTCCAGCCAAAACTGAGGCTTCAAACTTGATGAAAACAGTCTCTCCCACAATAACTCAAGGGCCGCTTGTGTTTTTTAGGCCTTTGCAAGCTATCGGAAGTGTGTGCGCGGCAGGAGAGACAAATCAATGTTTTCGCGCCTTTTTTGCGATTTCAAGGTCGAAAAACACATAGGCCCCAAAATGAAAGAAACTGCTGGCGCGCCAAAACTATGGCTTCAAACTTGATGAAAACAGTCTCTCCCATAATAACTCACGGGCTGCTTGTGTTTTTCAGGCTTTTGCAAGCTATCGGAAATGTGTGCGCGGCAGGAGAGACAAATCCATGTTTTCGCGCCTTTTTTGCGATTTCAAGGTCGAAAAACACATAGGCCCCAAAATGAAAGAAACGGCTGGCGCGCCAAAACTATGGCTTCAAACTTGATGAAAACAGTCTTTCCCATAATAACTCACGGGCTGCTTGTGTTTTTTAGGCCTTTGCAAGCTATCGGAAGTGTGTGCGCGGCAGGAGAGACAAATCCATGTTTTCGCGCCTTTTTTGCGATTTCAAGGTCGAAAAACACATAGGCCCCAAAATGAAAGAAAGGGCTGCCGCGCCAAAACTATGGCTTCAAACTTGATGAAAACAGTCTCTCCCATAATAACTCACGGGCTGCTTGTGTTTTTTAGGCCTTTGCAAGCTATTGGAAGTGTGTGCGCGGCAGGAGAGACAAATCCATGTTTTCGCGCCTTTTTTGCGATTTCAAGGTCGAAAAACACATGGGCCCCAAAATGAAAGAAACGGCTGCCGCGCCAAAACTATGGCTTCAATCTTGATGAAAACAGTCTCTCCCATAATAACTCACGGGCTGCTTGTGTTTTTTAGGCCTTTGCAAGCTATCGGAAGTGTGTGCGCGGCAGGAGAGACAAATCCATGTTTTCGCGCCTTTTTTGCGATTTCAAGGTCGAAAAACACATAGGCCCCAAAATGAAAGAAACGGCTGGGGCGCCAAAACTATGGCTTGAAACTTGATGAAAACAGTCTCTCCCATAATAACTCAAGGGCTGCTTGTGTTTTTTAGGCCTTTGCAAGCTATCGGAAGTTGTGCGCGGCAGGAGAGACAAATCCATGTTTTCGCGCCTTTTTTGCGATTTCAAGGTCGAAAAACACATAGGCCCCAAAATGAAAGAAACGGCTGGCGCGCCAAAACTATAGCTTCAAACTTGATGAAAACAGTCTTTCCCATAATAACTCACGGTCTGCTTGTGTTTTTTAGGCCTTTGCAAGCTATCGGAAGTGTGTGCGCGGCAGGAGAGACAAATCCATGTTTTCGCGCCTTTTTTGCGATTTCAAGGTCGAAAAACACATAGGCCCCAAAATGAAAGAAACGGCTGCCGCGCCAAAACTATGGCTTCAAACTTGATGAAAACAGTCTCTCCCATAATAACTCACGGGCTGCTTGTGTTTCTTAGGCCTTTGCAAGCTATCGGAAGTGTGTGCGCGGCAGGAGAGACAAATCCATGTTTTCGCGCATTTTTTGCGATTTCAAGGTCGAAAAACACATAGGCCCCAAAATGAAAGAAACGGCTGCCGCGCCAAAACTATGGCTTCAAACTTGATGAAAACAGTCTCTCCCATAATAACTCACGGGCTGCTTGTGTTTTTTAGGCCTTTGCAAGCTATCGGAAGTGTGTGCGCGGCAGGAGAGACAAATCCATGTTTTCGTGCCTTTTTTGCGATTTCAAGGTCGAAAAACACATAGGCCCCAAAATGAAAGAAACGGCTGGCGCGCCAAAACTATGGCTTCAAACTTGATGAAAACAGTCTCTCCCATAATAACTCAAGGGCTGCTTGTGTTTTTTAGGCCTTTGCAAGCTATCGGAAGTTGTGCGCGGCAGGAGAGACAAATCCATGTTTTCGCGACTTTTTTGCGATTTCAAGGTCGAAAAACACATAGGCCCCAAAATGAAAGAAACGGCTGCCGCGCCAAAACTATGGCTTCAAACTTGATGAAAACAGTCTCTCCCATAATAACTCACGGGCTGCTTGTGTTTTTTAGGCCTTTGCAAGCTATCAGAAGTGTGTGCGCGGCAGGAGAGACAAATCCATGTTTTCGCGCCTTTTTTGCGATTTCAAGGTCGAAAAACACATAGGCCCCAAAATGAAAGAAACGGCTGGCGCGCCAAAACTATGGCTTCAAACTTGATGAAAACAGTCTCTCCCATATTAACTCACGGGCTGATTGTGTTTTTTAGGCCTTCGCAAGCTATCGGAAGTGTGTGCTCAGCAGGAGAGACAAATCTATGTTTTCGCGCCTGTTTTGCCATTTCCAGGTCGAAAAACACACAGAACCCAAAAATAAAGACACGGCTGTCCAGCCAAAACTGAGGCTTCAAACTTGATGAAAACAGTCTCTCCCACAATAACTCAAGGGCCGCTTGTGTTTTTTAGGCCTTCGCAAGCTATCGGAAGTGTGTGCGCGGCAGGAGAGACAAATCCATGTTTTCGCGACTTTTTTGCGATTTCAAGGTCGAAAAACACATAGGCCCCAAAATGAAAGAAACGGCTGCCGCGCCAAAACTATGGCTTCAAACTTGATGAAAACAGTCTCTCCCATAATAACTCACGGGCTGCTTGTGTTTTTTAGGCCTTTGCAAGCTATCGGAAGTGTGTGCGCGGCAGGAGAGACAAATCCATGTTTTCGCGCCTTTTTTGCGATTTCAAGGTCGAAAAACACATAAGCCCCAAAATGAAAGAAACGGCTGGCGCGCCAAAACTATGGCTTCAAACTTGATGAAAACAGTCTCTCCCATAATAACTCACGGGCTGCTTGTGTTTTTTAGGCCTTCGCAAGCTATCGGAAGTGTGTGCGCGGCAGGAGAGACAAATCCATGTTTTCGCGCATTTTTTGCGATTTCAAGGTCGAAAAACACATAGGCCCCAAAATGAAAGAAACGGCTGCCGCGCCAAAACTATGGCTTCAAACTTGATGAAAACAGTCTCTCCCATAATAACTCACGGGCTGCTTGTGTTTTTTAGGCCTTTGCAAGCTATCGGAAGTGTGTGCGCGGCAGGAGAGACAAATCCATGTTTTCGCGCCTTTTTTGCGATTTCAAGTTCGAAAAACACATAGGCCCCAAAATGAAAGAAACGGCTGGCGCGCCAAAACTATGGCTTCAAACTTGATGAAAACAGTCTCTCCCATATTAACTCACGGGCTGATTGTGTTTTTTAGGCCTTCGCAAGCTATCGGAAGTGTGTGCTCAGCAGGAGAGACAAATCTATGTTTTCGCGCCTGTTTTGCCATTTCCAGGTCGAAAAACACACAGAACCCAAAAATAAAGACACGGCTGTCCAGCCAAAACTGAGGCTTCAAACTTGATGAAAACAGTCTCTCCCACAATAACTCAAGGGCCGCTTGTGTTTTTTAGGCCTTTGCAAGCTATCGGAAGTGTGTGCGCGGCAGGAGAGACAAATCCATGTTTTCGCGCCTTTTTTGCGATTTCAAGGTCGAAAAACACATAGGCCCCAAAATGAAAGAAACGGCTGCCGCGCCAAAACTATGGCTTCAAACTTGATGAAAACAGTCTCTCCCATAATAACTCACGGGCTGCTTGTGTTTTTTAGGCCTTTGCAAGCTATCGGAAGTGTGTGCGCGGCAGGAGAGACAAATCCATGTTTTCGCGACTTTTTTGCGATTTCAAGGTCGAAAAACACATAGGCCCCAAAATGAAAGAAACGGCTGCCGCGCCAAAACTATGGCTTCAAACTTGATGAAAACAGTCTCTCCCATAATAACTCACGGGCTGCTTGTGTTTTTTAGGCCTTTGCAAGCTATCGGAAGTGTGTGCGCGGCAGGAGAGACAAATCCATGTTTTCGCGCCTTTTTTGCGATTTCAAGGTCGAAAAACACATAAGCCCCAAAATGAAAGAAACGGCTGGCGCGCCAAAACTATGGCTTCAAACTTGATGAAAACAGTCTCTCCCATAATAACTCACGGGCTGCTTGTGTTTTTTAGGCCTTCGCAAGCTATCGGAAGTGTGTGCGCGGCAGGAGAGACAAATCCATGTTTTCGCGCATTTTTTGCGATTTCAAGGTCGAAAAACACATAGGCCCCAAAATGAAAGAAACGGCTGCCGCGCCAAAACTATGGCTTCAAACTTGATGAAAACAGTCTCTCCCATAATAACTCACGGGCTGCTTGTGTTTTTTAGGCCTTTGCAAGCTATCGGAAGTGTGTGCGCGGCAGGAGAGACAAATCCATGTTTTCGCGCCTTTTTTGCGATTTCAAGTTCGAAAAACACATAGGCCCCAAAATGAAAGAAACGGCTGGCGCGCCAAAACTATGGCTTCAAACTTGATGAAAACAGTCTCTCCCATATTAACTCACGGGCTGATTGTGTTTTTTAGGCCTTCGCAAGCTATCGGAAGTGTGTGCTCAGCAGGAGAGACAAATCTATGTTTTCGCGCCTGTTTTGCCATTTCCAGGTCGAAAAACACACAGAACCCAAAAATAAAGAAACGGCTGTCCAGCCAAAACTGAGGCTTCAAACTTGATGAAAACAGTCTCTCCCACAATAACTCAAGGGCCGCTTGTGTTTTTTAGGCCTTCGCAAGCTATCGGAAGTGTGTGCGCTGCAGGAGAGACAAATCCATGTTTTCGTGCCTTTTTTGCGATTTCAAGGTCGAAAAACACATAGGCCCCAAAATGAAAGAAACGGCTGCCGCGCCAAAACTATGGCTTCAAACTTGATGAAAACAGTCTCTCCCATAATAACTCACGGGCTGCTTGTGTTTTTTAGGCCTTTGCAAGCTATCGGAAGTGTGTGCGCGGCAGGAGAGACAAATCCATGTTTTCGCGCCTTTTTTGCGATTTCAAGGTCGAAAAACACATAAGCCCCAAAATGAAAGAAACGGCTGGCGCGCCAAAACTATGGCTTCAAACTTGATGAAAACAGTCTCTCCCATAATAACTCACGGGCTGCTTGTGTTTTTTAGGCCTTCGCAAGCTATCGGAAGTGTGTGCGCGGCAGGAGAGACAAATCCATGTTTTCGCGCATTTTTTGCGATTTCAAGGTCGAAAAACACATAGGCCCCAAAATGAAAGAAACGGCTGCCGCGCCAAAACTATGGCTTCAAACTTGATGAAAACAGTCTCTCCCATAATAACTCACGGGCTGCTTGTGTTTTTTAGGCCTTTGCAAGCTATCGGAAATGTGTGCGCGGCAGGAGAGACAAATCCATGTTTTCGCGCCTTTTTTGCGATTTCAAGGTCGAAAAACACATAGGCCCCAAAATGAAAGAAACGGCTGGCGCGCCAAAACTATAGCTTCAAACTTGATGAAAACAGTCTTTCCCATAATAACTCACGGTCTGCTTGTGTTTTTTAGGCCTTTGCAAGCTATCGGAAGTGTGTGCGCGGCAGGAGAGACAAATCCATGTTTTCGCGCCTTTTTTGCGATTTCAAGGTCGAAAAACACATAGGCCCCAAAATGAAAGAAACGGCTGGGGCGCCAAAACTATGGCTTGAAACTTGATGAAAACAGTCTCTCCCATAATAACTCAAGGGCTGCTTGTGTTTTTTAGGCCTTTGCAAGCTATCGGAAGTTGTGCGCGGCAGGAGAGACAAATCCATGTTTTCGCGCCTTTTTTGCGATTTCAAGGTCGAAAAACACATAGGCCCCAAAATGAAAGAAACGGCTGCCGCGCCAAAACTATAGCTTCAAACTTGATGAAAACAGTCTTTCCCATAATAACTCACGGTCTGCTTGTGTTTTTTAGGCCTTTGCAAGCTATCGGAAGTGTGTGCGCGGCAGGAGAGACAAATCCATGTTTTCGCGCCTTTTTTGCGATTTCAAGGTCGAAAAACACATAGGCCCCAAAATGAAAGAAACGGCTGCCGCGCCAAAACTATGGCTTCAAACTTGATGAAAACAGTCTCTCCCATAATAACTCACGGGCTGCTTGTGTTTTTTAGGCCTTTGCAAGCTATTGGAAGTGTGTGCGCGGCAGGAGAGACAAATCCATGTTTTCGCGCCTTTTTTGCGATTTCAAGGTCGAAAAACACTTAGGCCCCAAAATGAAAGAAACGGCTGCCGCGCCAAAACTATGGCTTCAATCTTGATGAAAACAGTCTCTCCCATAATAACTCATGGGCTGCTTGTGTTTTTTAGGCCTTTGCAAGCTATCGGAAGTGTGTGCGCGGCAGGAGAGACAAATCCATGTTTTCGCGCCTTTTTTGCGATTTCAAGGTCGAAAAACACATAGGCCCCAAAATGAAAGAAACGGCTGGGGCGCCAAAACTATGGCTTGAAACTTGATGAAAACAGTCTCTCCCATAATAACTCAAGGGCTGCTTGTGTTTTTTAGGCCTTTGCAAGCTATCGGAAGTTGTGCGCGGCAGGAGAGACAAATCCATGTTTTCGCGCCTTTTTTGCGATTTCAAGGTCGAAAAACACATAGGCCCCAAAATGAAAGAAACGGCTGGCGCGCCAAAACTATGGCTTCAAACTTGATGAAAACAGTCTTTCCCATAATAACTCACGGGCTGCTTGTGTTTTTTAGGCCTTTGCAAGCTATCGGAAGTGTGTGCGCGGCAGGAGAGACAAATCCATGTTTTCGCGACTTTTTTGCGATTTCAAGGTCGAAAAACACATAGGCCCCAAAATGAAAGAAACGGCTGCCGCGCCAAAACTATGGCTTCAAACTTGATGAAAACAGTCTCTCCCATAATAACTCACGGGCTGCTTGTGTTTTTTAGGCCTTTGCAAGCTATCGGAAGTGTGTGCGCGGCAGGAGAGACAAATCCATGTTTTCGCGCCTTTTTTGCGATTTCAAGGTCGAAAAACACATAGGCCCCAAAATGAAAGAAACGGCTGGGGCGCCAAAACTATGGCTTGAAACTTGATGAAAACAGTCTCTCCCATAATAACTCAAGGGCTGCTTGTGTTTTTTAGGCCTTTGCAAGCTATCGGAAGTTGTGCGCGGCAGGAGAGACAAATCCATGTTTTCGCGCCTTTTTTGCGATTTCAAGGTCGAAAAACACATAGGCCCCAAAATGAAAGAAACGGCTGGCGCGCCAAAACTATAGCTTCAAACTTGATGAAAACAGTCTTTCCCATAATAACTCACGGTCTGCTTGTGTTTTTTAGGCCTTTGCAAGCTATCGGAAGTGTGTGCGCGGCAGGAGAGACAAATCCATGTTTTCGCGCCTTTTTTGCGATTTCAAGGTCGAAAAACACATAGGCCCCAAAATGAAAGAAACGGCTGCCGCGCCAAAACTATGGCTTCAAACTTGATGAAAACAGTCTCTCCCATAATAACTCAAGGGCTGCTTGTGTTTTTTAGGCCTTTGCAAGCTATCGGAAGTTGTGCGCGGCAGGAGAGACAAATCCATGTTTTCGCGCCTTTTTTGCGATTTCAAGGTCGAAAAACACATAGGCCCCAAAATGAAAGAAACGGCTGCCGCGCCAAAACTATGGCTTCAATCTTGATGAAAACAGTCTCTCCCATAATAACTCACGGGCTGCTTGTGTTTTTTAGGCCTTTGCAAGCTATCGGAAATGTGTGCGCGGCAGGAGAGACAAATCCATGTTTTCGCGCCTTTTTTGCGATTTCAAGGTCGAAAAACACATAGGCCCCAAAATGAAAGAAACGGCTGGCGCGCCAAAACTATGGCTTCAAACTTGATGAAAACAGTCTCTCCCATAATAACTCACGGGCTGCTTGTGTTTTTTAGGCCTTTGCAAGCTATCGGAAGTGTGTGCGCGGCAGGAGAGACAAATCCATGTTTTCGCGCCTTTTTTGCGATTTCAAGGTCGAAAAACACATAGGCCCCAAAATGAAAGAAACGGCTGGCGCGCCAAAACTATGGCTTCAAACTTGATGAAAACAGTCTCTCCCATATTAACTCACGGGCTGCTTGTGTTTTTTAGGCCTTCGCAAGCTATCGGAAGTGTGTGCGCGGCAGGAGAGACAAATCCATGTTTTCGCGCATTTTTTGCGATTTCAAGGTCGAAAAACACATAGGCCCCAAAATGAAAGAAACGGCTGCCGCGCCAAAACTATGGCTTCAAACTTGATGAAAACAGTCTCTCCCATAATAACTCACGGGCTGCTTGTGTTTTTTAGGCCTTTGCAAGCTATCGGAAGTGTGTGCGCGGCAGGAGAGACAAATCCATGTTTTCGCGCCTTTTTTGCGATTTCAAGGTCGAAAAACACATAGGCCCCAAAATGAAAGAAACGGCTGGCGTGCCAAAACTATGGCTTCAAACTTGATGAAAACAGTCTCTCCCATATTAACTCACGGGCTGATTGTGTTTTTTAGGCCTTCGCAAGCTATCGGAAGTGTGTGCTCAGCAGGAGAGACAAATCTATGTTTTCGCGCCTGTTTTGCCATTTCCAGGTCGAAAAACACACAGAACCCAAAAATAAAGAAACGGCTGTCCAGCCAAAACTGAGGCTTCAAACTTGATGAAAACAGTCTCTCCCACAATAACTCAAGGGCCGCTTGTGTTTTTTAGGCCTTCGCAAGCTATCGGAAGTGTGTGCGCGGCAGGAGAGACAAATCCATGTTTTCGCGCATTTTTTGCGATTTCAAGGTCGAAAAACACATAGGCCCCAAAATGAAAGAAACGGCTGGGGCGCCAAAACTATGGCTTGAAACTTGATGAAAACAGTCTCTCCCATAATAACTCAAGGGCTGCTTGTGTTTTTTAGGCCTTTGCAAGCTATCGGAAGTTGTGCGCGGCAGGAGAGACAAATCCATGTTTTCGCGCCTTTTTTGCGATTTCAAGGTCGAAAAACACATAGGCCCCAAAATGAAAGAAACGGCTGGCGCGCCAAAACTATGGCTTCAAACTTGATGAAAACAGTCTTTCCCATAATAACTCACGGGCTGCTTGTGTTTTTTAGGCCTTTGCAAGCTATCGGAAGTGTGTGCGTGGCAGGAGAGACAAATCCATGTTTTCGCGCCTTTTTTGCGATTTCAAGGTCGAAAAACACATAGGCCCCAAAATGAAAGAAACGGCTGCCGCGCCAAAACTATGGCTTCAAACTTGATGAAAACAGTCTCTCCCATAATAACTCACGGGCTGCTTGTGTTTTTTAGGCCTTTGCAAGCTATCGGAAGTGTGTGCGCGGCAGGAGAGACAAATCCATGTTTTCGCGCCTTTTTTGCGATTTCAAGGTCGAAAAACACATAGGCCCCAAAATGAAAGAAACGGCTGGCGCGCCAAAACTATGGCTTCAAACTTGATGAAAACAGTCTCTCCCATAATAACTCACGGGCTGCTTGTGTTTTTTAGGCCTTTGCAAGCTATCGGAAGTGTGTGCGCGGCAGGAGAGACAAATCCATGTTTTCGCGCCTTTTTTGCGATTTCAAGGTCGAAAAACACATAGGCCCCAAAATGAAAGAAACGGCTGGCGCGCCAAAACTATGGCTTCAAACTTGATGAAAACAGTCTCTCCCATAATAACTCACGGGCTGCTTGTGTTTTTTAGGCCTTCGCAAGCTATCGGAAGTGTGTGCGCGGCAGGAGAGACAAATCCATGTTTTCACGCATTTTTTGCGATTTCAAGGTCGAAAAACACATAGGCCCCAAAATGAAAGAAACGGCTGCCGCGCCAAAACTATGGCTTCAAACTTGATGAAAACAGTCTCTCCCATAATAACTCACGGGCTGCTTGTGTTTTTTAGGCCTTCGCAAGCTATCGGAAGTGTGTGCGCAGCAGGAGAGACAAATCTATGTTTTCGCGCCTTTTTTGCCATTTCCAGGTCGAAAAACACACAGAACCCAAAAATAAAGAAACGGCTGTCCAGCCAAAACTGAGGCTTCAAACTTGATGAAAACAGTCTCTCCCATAATAACTCACGGGCTGCTTGTGTTTTTTAGGCCTTTGCAAGCTATCGGAAGTGTGTGCGCGGCAGGAGAGACAAATCCATGTTTTCGCGCCTTTTTTGCGATTTCAAGGTCGAAAAACACATAGGCCCCAAAATGAAAGAAACGGCTGGCGCGCCAAAACTATGGCTTCAAACTTGATGAAAACAGTCTCTCCCATAATAACTCACGGGCTGCTTGTGTTTTTTAGGCCTTTGCAAGCTATCGGAAGTGTGTGCGCGGCAGGAGAGACAAATCCATGTTTTCGCGCCTTTTTTGCGATTTCAAGGTCGAAAAACACATAGGCCCCAAAATGAAAGAAACGGCTGGCGCGCCAAAACTATGGCTTCAAACTTGATGAAAACAGTCTCTCCCATAATAACTCACGGGCTGCTTGTGTTTTTTAGGCCTTCGCAAGCTATCGGAAGTGTGTGCGCGGCAGGAGAGACAAATCCATGTTTTCACGCATTTTTTGCGATTTCAAGGTCGAAAAACACATAGGCCCCAAAATGAAAGAAACGGCTGCCGCGCCAAAACTATGGCTTCAAACTTGATGAAAACAGTCTCTCCCATAATAACTCACGGGCTGCTTGTGTTTTTTAGGCCTTCGCAAGCTATCGGAAGTGTGTGCGCAGCAGGAGAGACAAATCTATGTTTTCGCGCCTTTTTTGCCATTTCCAGGTCGAAAAACACACAGAACCCAAAAATAAAGAAACGGCTGTCCAGCCAAAACTGAGGCTTCAAACTTGATGAAAACAGTCTCCTCCACAATAACTCAAGGGCCGCTTGTGTTTTTTAGGCCTTCGCAAGCTATCAGAAGTGTGTGCGCGGCAGGAGAGACAAATCCATGTTTTCGCGCCTTTTTTGCGATTTCAAGGTCGAAAAACACATAGGCCCCAAAATGAAAGAAACGGCTGGCGTGCCAAAACTATGGCTTCAAACTTGATGAAAACAGTCTCTCCCATATTAACTCACGGGCTGATTGTGTTTTTTAGGCCTTCGCAAGCTATCGGAAGTGTGTGCTCAGCAGGAGAGACAAATCTATGTTTTCGCGCCTGTTTTGCCATTTCCAGGTCGAAAAACACATAGGCCCCAAAATGAAAGAAACGGCTGGCGCGCCAAAACTATGGCTTCAAACTTGATGAAAACAGTCTCTCCCATATTAACTCACGGGCTGATTGTGTTTTTTAGGCCTTCGCAAGCTATCGGAAGTGTGTGCTCAGCAGGAGAGACAAATCCATGTTTTCGCGCCTGTTTTGCCATTTCCAGGTCGAAAAACACATAGAACCCAAAAATAAAGAAACGGCTGTCCAGCCAAAACTGAGGCTTCAAACTTGATGAAAACAGTCTCTCCCACAATAACTCAAGGGCCGCTTGTGTTTTTTAGGCCTTCGCAAGCTATCGGAAGTGTGTGCGCGGCAGGAGAGACAAATCCATGTTTTCGCGCATTTTTTGCGATTTCAAGGTCGAAAAACACATAGGCCCCAAAATGAAAGAAACGGCTGGGGCGCCAAAACTATGGCTTGAAACTTGATGAAAACAGTCTCTCCCATAATAACTCAAGGGCTGCTTGTGTTTTTTAGGCCTTTGCAAGCTATCGGAAGTTGTGCGCGGCAGGAGAGACAAATCCATGTTTTCGCGCCTTTTTTGCGATTTCAAGGTCGAAAAACACATAGGCCCCAAAATGAAAGAAACGGCTGGCGCGCCAAAACTATGGCTTCAAACTTGATGAAAACAGTCTTTCCCATAATAACTCACGGGCTGCTTGTGTTTTTTAGGCCTTTGCAAGCTATCGGAAGTGTGTGCGCGGCAGGAGAGACAAATCCATGTTTTCGCGCCTTTTTTGCGATTTCAAGGTCGAAAAACACATAGGCCCCAAAATGAAAGAAACGGCTGCCGCGCCAAAACTATGGCTTCAAACTTGATGAAAACAGTCTCTCCCATAATAACTCACGGGCTGCTTGTGTTTTTTAGGCCTTTGCAAGCTATCGGAAGTGTGTGCGCGGCAGGAGAGACAAATCCATGTTTTCGCGCCTTTTTTGCGATTTCAAGGTCGAAAAACACATAGGCCCCAAAATGAAAGAAACGGCTGGCGCGCCAAAACTATGGCTTCAAACTTGATGAAAACAGTCTCTCCCATAATAACTCACGGGCTGCTTGTGTTTTTTAGGCCTTCGCAAGCTATCGGAAGTGTGTGCGCGGCAGGAGAGACAAATCCATGTTTTCACGCATTTTTTGCGATTTCAAGGTCGAAAAACACATAGGCCCCAAAATGAAAGAAACGGCTGCCGCGCCAAAACTATGGCTTCAAACTTGATGAAAACAGTCTCTCCCATAATAACTCACGGGCTGCTTGTGTTTTTTAGGCCTTTGCAAGCTATCGGAAGTGTGTGTGCGGCAGGAGAGACAAATCCATGTTTTCGCGCCTTTTTTGCGATTTCAAGGTCGAAAAACACACAGAACCCAAAAATAAAGAAACGGCTGTCCAGCCAAAACTGAGGCTTCAAACTTGATGAAAACAGTCTCTCCCACAATAACTCAAGGGCCGCTTGTGTTTTTTAGGCCTTCGCAAGCTATCGGAAGTGTGTGCGCGGCAGGAGAGACAAATCCATGTTTTCGCGCATTTTTTGCGATTTCAAGGTCGAAAAACACATAGGCCCCAAAATGAAAGAAACGGCTGCCGCGCCAAAACTATGGCTTCAATCTTGATGAAAACAGTCTCTCCCATAATAACTCACGGGCTGCTTGTGGTTATTAGGCATTTGCAAGCGCTCCGAAGTGTGTGCGCAGCAGGAGAGACAAATCCATGTTTTTATGCCTTCTTTGGCATTTTCAGGTGGAGAAAAACACAATCCCGAAAGAGAAAGAAAAGGCTGCCGCGCCAACACTGAGGCTTCAAACTTGATGAAAACAGTGTCTCCCATAATGGTGTAGGGGCTGCTTGTGGTTATTAGGCATTTGCAAGCTCTCCGAAGTGTGTGCGCAGCAGGAAAAACAAATCCATGTTTTTATGCCTTCTTTGGCATTTTCAGGTGGAGAAAAACACAATCCCGAAAGAGAAAGAAAATGCTGCCGCGCCAACACTGAGGCTTCAAACTTGATGAAAACAGTGTCTCCCATAATGGTGTAAGGGCTGCTTGTGGTTATTAGGCATTTGCAAGCTCTCCGAAGTGTGTGCGCAGCAGGAAAGACAAATCCATGTTTTTATGCCTTCTTTGGAATTTTCAGGTGGAGAAAAACACAATCCCGAAAGAGAAAGAAAAGGCTGCCGCGCCAACACTGAGGCTTCAAACTTGATGAAAACAGTGTCTCCCATAATGGTGTAGGGGCTGCTTGTGGTTATTAGGCATTTGCAAGCTCTCCGAAGTGTGTGCGCAGCAGGAGAGACAAATCCATGTTTTTATGCCTTCTTTGGCATTTTCAGGTGGAGAAAAACACAATCCCGAAAGAGAAAGAAAAGGCTGCCGCGCCAACACTGAGGCTTCAAACTTCATGAAAACAGTGTCTCCCATAATGGTGTAGGGGCTGCTTGTGGTTATTAGGCATTTGCAAGCTCTCCGAAGTGTGTGCGCAGCAGGAGAGACAAATCCATGTTTTTATGCCTTCTTTGGCATTTTCAGGTGGAGAAAAACACAATCCCGAAAGAGAAAGAAAAGGCTGCCGCGCCAACACTGAGGCTTCAAACTTGATGAAAACAGTGTCTCCCATAATGGTGTAGGGTCTGCTTGTGGTTATTAGGCATTTGCAAGCTCTCCGAAGTGTGTGCGCAGCAGGAGAGACAAATCCATGTTTTTATGCCTTCTTTGGCATTTTCAGGTGGAGAAAAACACAATCCCGAAAGAGAAAGAAAAGGCTGCCGCGCCAACACTGAGGCTTCAAACTTGATGAAAACAGTGTCTCCCATAATGGTGTAGGGGCTGCTTGTGGTTATTAGGCATTTGCAAGCTCTCCGATGTGTGTGGGCGGCAGGAGAGACAAATAAATGTTTTCGCGACTTTTTTGCGATTTCAATGTCGAAAAACACATAGGCCCCAAAATGAAAGAAACGGCTGGCGCGCCAAAACTATGGCTTCAAACTTGATGAAAACAGTCTCTCCCATAATAACTCACGGGCTGCTTGTGTTTTTTAGGCCTTTGCACGCTATCGGAAGTGTGTGCGCGGCAGGAGAGACAAATCCATGTTTTCGCGCCTTTTTTGCCATTTCCAGGTCGAAAAACACAAAGGCCCCAAAAATAAAGAAACGGCTGTCCAGCCAAAACTGAGGCTTCAAACTTGATGAAAACAGTCTCTCCCACAATAACTCAAGGGCTGCTTGTGTTTTTTAGGTCTTCGCAAGATATCGGAAGTGTGTGCGCGGCAGGAGAGACAAATCCATGTTTTCGCGCCTTTTTTGCGATTTCAAGGTCGAAAAACACATAGGCCCCAAAATGAAAGAAACGGCTGCCGCGCCAAAACTATGGCTTCAAACTTGATGAAAACAGTCTCTCCCATAATAACTCACGGGCTGCTTGTGTTCTTTAGGCCTTTGCAAGCTATCGGAAGTGTGTGCGCGGCAGGAGAGACAAATCCATGTTTTCGCGCCTTTTTTGCGATTTCAAGGTCGAAAAACACATAGGCCCCAAAATGAAAGAAACGGCTGCCGCGCCAAAACTATGGCTTCAAACTTGATGAAAACAGTCTCTCCCATAACAACTCACGGGCTGCTTGTGTTTTTTAGGCCTTTGCACGCTATCGGAAGTGTGTGCGCGGCAGGAGAGACAAATCCATGTTTTCGCGCCTTTTTTTTGCCATTTCCAGGTCGAAAAACACAAAGGCCCCAAAAATAAAGAAACGGCTGTCCAGCCAAAACTGAGGCTTCAAACTTGATGAAAACAGTCTCTCAGACAATAACTCAAGGGCTGCTTGTGTTTTTTAGGACTTCGCAAGCTATCGGAAGTGTGTGCGTGGCAGGAGAGACAAATCCATGTTTTCGCGCATTTTTTGCGATTTCAAGGTCGAAAAACACATAGGCCCCAAAATGAAAGAAACGGCTGCCGCGCCAAAACTATGGCTTCAAACTTGATGAAAACAGTCTCTCCCATATTAACTCACGGGCTGATTGTGTTTTTTAGGCCTTCGCAAGCTATCGGAAGTGTGTGCGCAGCAGGAGAGACAAATCTATGTTTTCGCGCCTTTTTTGCCATTTCCAGGTCGAAAAACACACAGAACCCAAAAATAAAGAAACGGCTGTCCAGCCAAAACTGAGGCTTCAAACTTGATGAAAACAGTCTCTCCCACAATAACTCAAGGGCCGCTTGTGTTTTTTAGGCCTTCGCAAGCTATCAGAAGTGTGTGCGCGGCAGGAGAGACAAATCCATGTTTTTGCGCATTTTTTGCGATTTCAAGGTCGAAAAACACATAGGCCCAAAAATGAAAGAAACGGCTGCCGCGCCAAAACTATGGCTTCAAACTTGATGAAAACAGTCTCTCCCATATTAACTCACGGGCTGATTGTGTTTTTTAGGCCTTCGCAAGCTATCGGAAGTGTGTGCGCAGCAGGAGAGACAAATCTATGTTTTCGCGCCTTTTTTGCCATTTCCAGGTCGAAAAACACACAGAACCCAAAAATAAAGCAACGGCTGTCCAGCCAAAACTGAGGCTTCAAACTTGATGAAAACAGTCTCTCCCACAATAACTCAAGGGCCGCTTGTGTTTTTTAGGCCTTTGCAAGCTATCGGAAGTGTGTGCGCGGCAGGAGAGACAAATCCATGTTTTCGCGCCTTTTTTGCGATTTCAAGGTCGAAAAACACATAGGCCCCAAAATGAAAGAAACGGCTGGCGCGCCAAAACTATGGCTTCAAACTTGATGAAAACAGTCTTTCCCATAATAACTCACGGGCTGCTTGTGTTTTTTAGGCCTTTGCAAGCTATCGGAAGTGTGTGCGCGGCAGGAGAGACAAATCCATGTTTTCGCGCCTTTTTTGCGATTTCCAGGTCTAAAAACACACAGAACCCAAAAATAAAGCAACGGCTGTCCAGCCAAAACTGAGGCTTCAAACTTGATGAAAACAGTCTCTCCCACAATAACTCAAGGGCCGCTTGTGTTTTTTAGGCCTTTGCAAGCTATCGGAAGTGTGTGCGCGGCAGGAGAGACAAATCCATGTTTTCGCGCCTTTTTTGCGATTTCAAGGTCGAAAAACACATAGGCCCCAAAATGAAAGAAACGGCTGGCGCGCCAAAACTATGGCTTCAAACTTGATGAAAACAGTCTTTCCCATAATAACTCACGGGCTGCTTGTGTTTTTTAGGCCTTTGCAAGCTATCGGAAGTCTGTGCGCGGCAGGAGAGACAAATCCATGTTTTCGCGCCTTTTTTGCGATTTCAAGGTCGAAAAACACATAGGCCCCAAAATGAAAGAAACGGCTGCCGCGCCAAAACTATGGCTTCAAACTTGATGAAAACAGTCTCTCACATAATAACTCACGGGCTGCTTGTGTTTTTTAGGCCTTTGCAAGCTATCGGAAGTGTGTGCGCGGCAGGAGAGACAAATCCATGTTTTCGCGCCTTTTTTGCGATTTCAAGGTCGAAAAACACATAGGCCCCAAAATGAAAGAAACGGCTGGCGCGCCAAAACTATGGCTTCAAACTTGATGAAAACAGTCTCTCCCACAATAACTCACGGGCTGATTGTGTTTTTTAGGCCTTCGTAAGCTATCGGAAGTGTGTGCGCAGCAGGAGAGACAAATCAATGTTTTCGCGACTTTTTTGCGATTTCAAGGTCGAAAAACACATAGGCCCCAAAATGAAAGAAACGGCTGGCGCGCCAAAACTATGGCTTCAAACTTGATGAAAACAGTCTTTCCCATAATAACTCACGGGCTGCTTGTGTTTTTTAGGCCTTTGCAAGCTATCGGAAGTGTGTGCGCGGCAGGAGAGACAAATCCATGTTTTCGCGCCTTTTTTGCGATTTCAAGGTCGAAAAACACATAGGCCCCAAAATGAAAGAAACGGCTGCCGCGCCAAAACTATGGCTTCAAACTTGATGAAAACAGTCTCTCCCATAATAACTCACGGGCTGCTTGTGTTTTTTAGGCCTTTGCAAGCTATCGGAAGTGTGTGCGCGGCAGGAGAGACAAATCCATGTTTTCGCGCATTTTTTGCGATTTCAAGGTCGAAAAACACATAGGCCCCAAAATGAAAGAAACGGCTGCCGCGCCAAAACTATGGCTTCAAACTTGATGAAAACAGTCTTTCCCATAATAACTCACGGGCTGCTTGTGTTTTTTAGGCCTTTGCAAGCTATCGGAAGTGTGTGCGCGGCAGGAGAGACAAATCTATGTTTTCGCGCCTTTTTTGCCATTTCCAGGTCGAAAAACACACAGAACCCAAAAATAAAGAAACGGCTGTCCAGCCAAAACTGAGGCTTCAAACTTGATGAAAACAGTCTCTCCCACAATAACTCAAGGGCCGCTTGTGTTTTTTAGGCCTTCGCAAGCTATCGGAAGTGTGTGCGCGGCAGGAGAGACAAATCCATGTTTTCGTGCATTTTTTGCGATTTCAAGGTCGAAAAACACATAGGCCCCAAAATGAAAGAAACGGCTGCCGCGCCAAAACTATGGCTTCAATCTTGATGAAAACAGTCTCTCCCATAATAACTCACGGGCTGCTTGTGTTTTTTAGGCATTTGCAAGCTATCGGAAGTGTGTGCGCGGCAGGAGAGACAAATCCATGTTTTCTCGCCTTTTTTGCGATTTCAAGGTCGAAAAACACATAGGCCCCAAAATGAAAGAAACGGCTGGGGCGCCAAAACTATGGCTTGAAACTTGATGAAAACAGTCTCTCCCATAATAACTCAAGGGCTGCTTGTGTTTTTTAGGCCTTTGCAAGCTATCGGAAGTTGTGCGCGGCAGGAGAGACAAATCCATGTTTTCGCGCCTTTTTTGCGATTTCAAGGTCGAAAAACACATAGGCCCCAAAATGAAAGAAACGGCTGCCACGCCAAAACTATGGCTTCAAACTTGATGAAAACAGTCTCTCCCATAATAACTCACGGGCTGCTTGTGTTTTTTAGGCCTTTGCAAGCTATCGGAAGTGTGTGCGCGGCAGGAGAGACAAATCCATGTTTTCGCGCATTTTTTGCGATTTCAAGGTCGAAAAACACATAGGCCCCAAAATGAAAGAAACGGCTGCCGCGCCAAAACTATGGCTTCAAACTTGATGAAAACAGTCTCTCCCATAATAACTCACGGGCTGCTTGTGTTTTTTAGGCCTTTGCAAGCTATCGGAAGTGTGTGCGCGGCAGGAGAGACAAATCCATGTTTTCGCGCCTTTTTTGCGATTTCAAGGTCGAAAAACACATAGGCCCCAAAATGAAAGAAACGGCTGGGGCGCCAAAACTATGGCTTGAAACTTGATGAAAACAGTCTCTCCCATATTAACTCACGGGCTGATTGTGTTTTTTAGGCCTTCGCAAGCTATCGGAAGTGTGTGCGCAGCAGGAGAGACAAATCTATGTTTTCGCGCCTTTTTTGCCATTTCCAGGTCGAAAAACACATAGAACCCAAAAATAAAGAAACGGCTGTCCAGCCAAAACTGAGGCTTCAAACTTGATGAAAACAGTCTCTCCCACAATAACTCAAGGGCCGCTTGTGTTTTTTAGGCCTTCGCAAGCTATCGGAAGTGTGTGCGCGGCAGGAGAGACAAATCCATGTTTTCGTGCATTTTTTGCGATTTCAAGGTCGAAAAACACATAGGCCCCAAAATGAAAGAAACGGCTGCCGCGCCAAAACTATGGCTTCAAACTTGATGAAAACAGTCTCTCCCATAATAACTCACGGGCTGCTTGTGTTTTTTAGGCCTTCGCAAGCTATCGGAAGTGTGTGCGCGGCAGGAGAGACAAATCCATGTTTTCGCGCCTTTTTTGCGATTTCAAGGTCGAAAAACACATAAGCCCCAAAATGAAAGAAACGGCTGGCGCGCCAAAACTATGGCTTCAAACTTGATGAAAACAGTCTCTCCCATAATAACTCACGGGCTGCTTGTGTTTTTTAGGCCTTCGCAAGCTATCGGAAGTGTGTGCGCGGCAGGAGAGACAAATCCATGTTTTCGCGCATTTTTTGCGATTTCAAGGTCGAAAAACACATAGGCCCCAAAATGAAAGAAACGGCTGCCGCGCCAAAACTATGGCTTCAAACTTGATGAAAACAGTCTCTCCCATAATAACTCACGGGCTGCTTGTGTTTTTTAGGCCTTTGCAAGCTATCGGAAGTGTGTGCGCGGCAGGAGAGACAAATCCATGTTTTCGCGCCTTTTTTGCGATTTCAAGGTCGAAAAACACATAGGCCCCAAAATGAAAGAAACGGCTGGCGCGCCAAAACTATGGCTTCAAACTTGATGAAAACAGTCTCTCCCATATTAACTCACGGGCTGATTGTGTTTTTTAGGCCTTCGCAAGCTATCGGAAGTGTGTGCTCAGCAGGAGAGACAAATCTATGTTTTCGCGCCTGTTTTGCCATTTCCAGGTCGAAAAACACACAGAACCCAAAAATAAAGAAACGGCTGTCTCCTGCCGCGCACACACTTCCGATAGCTTGCAAAGGAAAACAGTCTCTCCCATAATAACTCAAGGGCTGCTTGTGTTTTTTAGGCCTTTGCAAGCTATCGGAAGTGTGTGCGCGGCAGGAGAGACAAATCCATGTTTTCGCGCCTTTTTTGCGATTTCAAGGTCGAAAAACACATAGGCCCCAAAATGAAAGAAACGGCTGCCGCGCCAAAACTATGGCTTCAAACTTGATGAAAACAGTCTCTCAGACAATAACTCAAGGGCTGCTTGTGTTTTTTAGGCCTTCGCAAGCTATCGGAAGTGTGTGCGCGGCAGGAGAGACAAATCCATGTTTTCGCGCATTTTTTGCGATTTCAAGGTCGAAAAACACATAGGCCCCAAAATGAAAGAAACGGCTGCCGCGCCAAAACTATGGCTTCAAACTTGATGAAAACAGTCTCTCCCATATTAACTCACGGGCTGATTGTGTTTTTTAGGCCTTCGCAAGCTATCGGAAGTGTGTGCGCAGCAGGAGAGACAAATCTATGTTTTCGCGCCTTTTTTGCCATTTCCAGGTCGAAAAACACACAGAACCCAAAAATAAAGAAACGGCTGTCCAGCCAAAACTGAGGCTTCAAACTTGATGAAAACAGTCTCTCCCACAATAACTCAAGGGCCGCTTGTGTTTTTTAGGCCTTCGCAAGCTATCAGAAGTGTGTGCGCGGCAGGAGAGACAAATCCATGTTTTCGCGCCTTTTTTGCGATTTCAAGGTCGAAAAACACATAGGCCCCAAAATGAAAGAAACGGCTGGCGTGCCAAAACTATGGCTTCAAACTTGATGAAAACAGTCTCTCCCATATTAACTCACGGGCTGATTGTGTTTTTTAGGCCTTCGCAAGCTATCGGAAGTGTGTGCTCAGCAGGAGAGACAAATCTATGTTTTCGCGCCTGTTTTGCCATTTCCAGGTCGAAAAACACACAGAACCCAAAAATAAAGAAACGGCTGTCCAGCCAAAACTGAGGCTTCAAACTTGATGAAAAAAGTCTCTCCCACAATAACTCAAGGGCCGCTTGTGTTTTTTAGGCCTTCCCAAGCTATCGGAAGTGTGTGCGCGGCAGGAGAGACAAATCCATGTTTTCGCGCCTTTTTTGCGATTTCAAGGTCGAAAAACACATAGGCCCCAAAATGAAAGAAACGGCTGCCGCGCCAAAACTATGGCTTCAATCTTGATGAAAACAGTCTCTCCCATAATAACTCACGGGCTGCTTGTGTTTTTTAGGCCTTTGCAAGCTATCGGAAGTGTGTGCGCGGCAGGACAGACAAATCCATGTTTTCGCGCCTTTTTTGCGATTTCAAGGTCGAAAAACACATAGGCCCCAAAATGAAAGAAACGGCTGCCACGCCAAAACTATGGCTTCAAACTTGATGAAAACAGTCTCTCCCATAATAACTCACGGGCTGCTTGTGTTTTTTAGGCCTTTGCAAGCTATCGGAAGTGTGTGCGCGGCAGGAGAGACAAATCCATGTTTTCGCGCATTTTTTGCGATTTCAAGGTCGAAAAACACATAGGCCCCAAAATGAAAGAAACGGCTGCCGCGCCAAAACTATGGCTTCAAACTTGATGAAAACAGTCTCTCCCATAATAACTCACGGGCTGCTTGTGTTTTTTAGGCCTTTGCAAGCTATCGGAAGTGTGTGCGCGGCAGGAGAGACAAATCCATGTTTTCGCGCCTTTTTTGCGATTTCAAGGTCGAAAAACACATAGGCCCCAAAATGAAAGAAACGGCTGGGGCGCCAAAACTATGGCTTGAAACTTGATGAAAACAGTCTCTCCCATATTAACTCACGGGCTGATTGTGTTTTTTAGGCCTTCGCAAGCTATCGGAAGTGTGTGCGCAGCAGGAGAGACAAATCTATGTTTTCGCGCCTTTTTTGCCATTTCCAGGTCGAAAAACACATAGAACCCAAAAATAAAGAAACGGCTGTCCAGCCAAAACTGAGGCTTCAAACTTGATGAAAACAGTCTCTCCCACAATAACTCAAGGGCCGCTTGTGTTTTTTAGGCCTTCGCAAGCTATCGGAAGTGTGTGCGCGGCAGGAGAGACAAATCCATGTTTTCGTGCATTTTTTGCGATTTCAAGGTCGAAAAACACATAGGCCCCAAAATGAAAGAAACGGCTGCCGCGCCAAAACTATGGCTTCAAACTTGATGAAAACAGTCTCTCCCATAATAACTCACGGGCTGCTTGTGTTTTTTAGGCCTTCGCAAGCTATCGGAAGTGTGTGCGCGGCAGGAGAGACAAATCCATGTTTTCGCGCCTTTTTTGCGATTTCAAGGTCGAAAAACACATAAGCCCCAAAATGAAAGAAACGGCTGGCGCGCCAAAACTATGGCTTCAAACTTGATGAAAACAGTCTCTCCCATAATAACTCACGGGCTGCTTGTGTTTTTTAGGCCTTCGCAAGCTATCGGAAGTGTGTGCGCGGCAGGAGAGACAAATCCATGTTTTCGCGCATTTTTTGCGATTTCAAGGTCGAAAAACACATAGGCCCCAAAATGAAAGAAACGGCTGCCGCGCCAAAACTATGGCTTCAAACTTGATGAAAACAGTCTCTCCCATAATAACTCACGGGCTGCTTGTGTTTTTTAGGCCTTTGCAAGCTATCGGAAGTGTGTGCGCGGCAGGAGAGACAAATCCATGTTTTCGCGCCTTTTTTGCGATTTCAAGGTCGAAAAACACATAGGCCCCAAAATGAAAGAAACGGCTGGCGCGCCAAAACTATGGCTTCAAACTTGATGAAAACAGTCTCTCCCATATTAACTCACGGGCTGATTGTGTTTTTTAGGCCTTCGCAAGCTATCGGAAGTGTGTGCTCAGCAGGAGAGACAAATCTATGTTTTCGCGCCTGTTTTGCCATTTCCAGGTCGAAAAACACACAGAACCCAAAAATAAAGAAACGGCTGTCTCCTGCCGCGCACACACTTCCGATAGCTTGCAAAGGAAAACAGTCTCTCCCATAATAACTCAAGGGCTGCTTGTGTTTTTTAGGCCTTTGCAAGCTATCGGAAGTGTGTGCGCGGCAGGAGAGACAAATCCATGTTTTCGCGCCTTTTTTGCGATTTCAAGGTCGAAAAACACATAGGCCCCAAAATGAAAGAAACGGCTGCCGCGCCAAAACTATGGCTTCAAACTTGATGAAAACAGTCTCTCAGACAATAACTCAAGGGCTGCTTGTGTTTTTTAGGCCTTCGCAAGCTATCGGAAGTGTGTGCGCGGCAGGAGAGACAAATCCATGTTTTCGCGCATTTTTTGCGATTTCAAGGTCGAAAAACACATAGGCCCCAAAATGAAAGAAACGGCTGCCGCGCCAAAACTATGGCTTCAAACTTGATGAAAACAGTCTCTCCCATATTAACTCACGGGCTGATTGTGTTTTTTAGGCCTTCGCAAGCTATCGGAAGTGTGTGCGCAGCAGGAGAGACAAATCTATGTTTTCGCGCCTTTTTTGCCATTTCCAGGTCGAAAAACACACAGAACCCAAAAATAAAGAAACGGCTGTCCAGCCAAAACTGAGGCTTCAAACTTGATGAAAACAGTCTCTCCCACAATAACTCAAGGGCCGCTTGTGTTTTTTAGGCCTTCGCAAGCTATCAGAAGTGTGTGCGCGGCAGGAGAGACAAATCCATGTTTTCGCGCCTTTTTTGCGATTTCAAGGTCGAAAAACACATAGGCCCCAAAATGAAAGAAACGGCTGGCGTGCCAAAACTATGGCTTCAAACTTGATGAAAACAGTCTCTCCCATATTAACTCACGGGCTGATTGTGTTTTTTAGGCCTTCGCAAGCTATCGGAAGTGTGTGCTCAGCAGGAGAGACAAATCTATGTTTTCGCGCCTGTTTTGCCATTTCCAGGTCGAAAAACACACAGAACCCAAAAATAAAGAAACGGCTGTCCAGCCAAAACTGAGGCTTCAAACTTGATGAAAAAAGTCTCTCCCACAATAACTCAAGGGCCGCTTGTGTTTTTTAGGCCTTCCCAAGCTATCGGAAGTGTGTGCGCGGCAGGAGAGACAAATCCATGTTTTCGCGCCTTTTTTGCGATTTCAAGGTCGAAAAACACATAGGCCCCAAAATGAAAGAAACGGCTGCCGCGCCAAAACTATGGCTTCAATCTTGATGAAAACAGTCTCTCCCATAATAACTCACGGGCTGCTTGTGTTTTTTAGGCCTTTGCAAGCTATCGGAAGTGTGTGCGCGGCAGGACAGACAAATCCATGTTTTCGCGCCTTTTTTGCGATTTCAAGGTCGAAAAACACATAGGCCCCAAAATGAAAGAAACGGCTGGCGCGCCAAAACTATGGCTTCAAACTTGATGAAAACAGTCTCTCCCATATTAACTCACGGGCTGATTGTGTTTTTTAGGCCTTCGCAAGCTATCGGAAGTGTGTGCTCAGCAGGAGAGACAAATCCATGTTTTCGCGCCTGTTTTGCCATTTCCAGGTCGAAAAACACATAGAACCCAAAAATAAAGAAACGGCTGTCCAGCCAAAACTGAGGCTTCAAACTTGATGAAAACAGTCTCTCCCACAATAACTCAAGGGCCGCTTGTGTTTTTTAGGCCTTCGCAAGCTATCGGAAGTGTGTGCGCGGCAGGAGAGACAAATCCATGTTTTCGCGCATTTTTTGCGATTTCAAGGTCGAAAAACACATAGGCCCCAAAATGAAAGAAACGGCTGGGGCGCCAAAACTATGGCTTGAAACTTGATGAAAACAGTCTCTCCCATAATAACTCAAGGGCTGCTTGTGTTTTTTAGGCCTTTGCAAGCTATCGGAAGTTGTGCGCGGAAGGAGAGACAAATCCATGTTTTCGCGCCTTTTTTGCGATTTCAAGGACGAAAAACACATAGGCCCCAAAATGAAAGAAACGGCTGGCGCGCCAAAACTATGGCTTCAAACTTGATGAAAACAGTCTTTCCCATAATAACTCACGGGCTGCTTGTGTTTTTTAGGCCTTTGCAAGCTATCGGAAGTGTGTGCGCGGCAGGAGAGACAAATCCATGTTTTCGCGCCTTTTTTGCGATTTCAAGGTCGAAAAACACATAGGCCCCAAAATGAAAGAAACGGCTGCCGCGCCAAAACTATGGCTTCAAACTTGATGAAAACAGTCTCTCCCATAATAACTCACGGGCTGCTTGTGTTTTTTAGGCCTTTGCAAGCTATCGGAAGTGTGTGCGCGGCAGGAGAGACAAATCCATGTTTTCGCGCCTTTTTTGCGATTTCAAGGTCGAAAAACACATAGGCCCCAAAATGAAAGAAACGGCTGGCGCGCCAAAACTATGGCTTCAAACTTGATGAAAACAGTCTCTCCCATAATAACTCACGGGCTGCTTGTGTTTTTTAGGCCTTCGCAAGCTATCGGAAGTGTGTGCGCGGCAGGAGAGACAAATCCATGTTTTCACGCATTTTTTGCGATTTCAAGGTCGAAAAACACATAGGCCCCAAAATGAAAGAAACGGCTGCCGCGCCAAAACTATGGCTTCAAACTTGATGAAAACAGTCTCTCCCATAATAACTCACGGGCTGCTTGTGTTTTTTAGGCCTTTGCAAGCTATCGGAAGTGTGTGCGCGGCAGGAGAGACAAATCCATGTTTTCGCGCCTTTTTTGCGATTTCAAGGTCGAAAAACACACAGAACCCAAAAATAAAGAAACGGCTGTCCAGCCAAAACTGAGGCTTCAAACTTGATGAAAACAGTCTCTCCCACAATAACTCAAGGGCCGCTTGTGTTTTTTAGGCCTTCGCAAGCTATCGGAAGTGTGTGCGCGGCAGGAGAGACAAATCCATGTTTTCGCGCATTTTTTGCGATTTCAAGGTCGAAAAACACATAGGCCCCAAAATGAAAGAAACGGCTGCCGCGCCAAAACTATGGCTTCAATCTTGATGAAAACAGTCTCTCCCATAATAACTCACGGGCTGCTTGTGGTTATTAGGCATTTGCAAGCTCTCCGAAGTGTGTGCGCAGCAGGAGAGACAAATCCATGTTTTTATGCCTTCTTTGGCATTTTCAGGTGGAGAAAAACACAATCCCGAAAGAGAAAGAAAAGGCTGCCGCGCCAACACTGAGGCTTCAAACTTGATGAAAACAGTGTCTCCCATAATGGTGTAGGGGCTGCTTGTGGTTATTAGGCATTTGCAAGCTCTCCGAAGTGTGTGCGCAGCAGGAAAAACAAATCCATGTTTTTATGCCTTCTTTGGCATTTTCAGGTGGAGAAAAACACAATCCCGAAAGAGAAAGAAAATGCTGCCGCGCCAACACTGAGGCTTCAAACTTGATGAAAACAGTGTCTCCCATAATGGTGTAAGGGCTGCTTGTGGTTATTAGGCATTTGCAAGCTCTCCGAAGTGTGTGCGCAGCAGGAGAGACAAATCCATGTTTTTATGCCTTCTTTGGCATTTTCAGGTGGAGAAAAACACAATCCCGAAAGAGAAAGAAAAGGCTGCCGCGCCAACACTGAGGCTTCAAACTTGATGAAAACAGTGTCTCCCATAATGGTGTAGGGTCTGCTTGTGGTTATTAGGCATTTGCAAGCTCTCCGAAGTGTGTGCGCAGCAGGAGAGACAAATCCATGTTTTTATGCCTTCTTTGGCATTTTCAGGTGGAGAAAAACACAATCACGAAAGAGAAAGAAAAGGCTGCCGCGCCAACACTGAGGCTTCAAACTTGATGAAAACAGTGTCTCCCATAATGGTGTAGGGGCTGCTTGTGGTTATTAGGCATTTGCAAGCTCTCCGAAGTGTGTGGGCGGCAGGAGAGACAAATAAATGTTTTCGCGACTTTTTTGCGATTTCAATGTCGAAAAACACATAGGCCCCAAAATGAAAGAAACGGCTGGCGCGCCAAAACTATGGCTTCAAACTTGATGAAAACAGTCTCTCCCATAATAACTCACGGGCTGCTTGTGTTTTTTAGGCCTTTGCACGCTATCGGAAGTGTGTGCGCGGCAGGAGAGACAAATCCATGTTTTCGCGCCTTTTTTGCCATTTCCAGGTCGAAAAACACAAAGGCCCCAAAAATAAAGAAACGGCTGTCCAACCAAAACTGAGGCTTCAAACTTGATGAAAACAGTCTCTCCCACAATAACTCAAGGGCTGCTTGTGTTTTTTAGGTCTTCGCAAGATATCGGAAGTGTGTGCGCGGCAGGAGAGACAAATCCATGTTTTCGCGCCTTTTTTGCGATTTCAAGGTCGAAAAACACATAGGCCCCAAAATGAAAGAAACGGCTGCCGCGCCAAAACTATGGCTTCAAACTTGATGAAAACAGTCTCTCCCATAATAACTCACGGGCTGCTTGTGTTCTTTAGGCCTTTGCAAGCTATCGGAAGTGTGTGCGCGGCAGGAGAGACAAATCCATGTTTTTGCGCCTTTTTTGCGATTTCAAGGTCGAAAAACACATAGGCCCCAAAATGAAAGAAACGGCTGCCGCGCCAAAACTATGGCTTCAAACTTGATGAAAACAGTCTCTCCCATAATAACTCACGGGCTGCTTGTGTTTTTTAGGCCTTTGCACGCTATCGGAAGTGTGTGCGCGGCAGGAGAGACAAATCCATGTTTTCGCGCCTTTTTTTTGCCATTTCCAGGTCGAAAAACACAAAGGCCCCAAAAATAAAGAAACGGCTGTCCAGCCAAAACTGAGGCTTCAAACTTGATGAAAACAGTCTTTCAGACAATAACTCAAGGGCTGCTTGTGTTTTTTAGGCCTTCGCAAGCTATCGGAAGTGTGTGCGCGGCAGGAGAGACAAATCCATGTTTTCGCGCATTTTTTGCGATTTCAAGGTCGAAAAACACATAGGCCCCAAAATGAAAGAAACGGCTGCCGCGCCAAAACTATGGCTTCAAACTTGATGAAAACAGTCTCTCCCATAATAACTCACGGGCTGCTTGTGTTTTTTAGGCCTTTGCACGCTATCGGAAGTGTGTGCGCGGCAGGAGAGACAAATCCATGTTTTCGCGCCTTTTTTTTGCCATTTCCAGGTCGAAAAACACAAAGGCCCCAAAAATAAAGAAACGGCTGTCCAGCCAAAACTGAGGCTTCAAACTTGATGAAAACAGTCTTTCAGACAATAACTCAAGGGCTGCTTGTGTTTTTTAGGCCTTCGCAAGCTATCGGAAGTGTGTGCGCGGCAGGAGAGACAAATCCATGTTTTCGCGCATTTTTTGCGATTTCAAGGTCGAAAAACACATAGGCCCCAAAATGAAAGAAACGGCTGGCGCGCCAAAACTATGGCTTCAAACTTGATGAAAACAGTCTCTCCCATAATAAGTCACGGACTGCTTGCGTTTTTTAGGCCTTTGCACGCTATCGGAAGTGTGTGCGCGGCAGGAGAGACAAATCCATGTTTTCGCGCCTTTTTTGCCATTTCCAGGTCGAAAAACACAAAGGCCCCAAAATGAAAGAAACGGCTGCCGCGCCAAAACTATGGCTTCAAACTTGATGAAAACAGTCTCTCCCATAATAACTCACGGGCTGCTTGTGTTTTTTAGGCCTTTGCAAGCTATCGGAAGTGTGTGCGCGGCAGGAGAGACAAATCCATGTTTTCGCGCCTTTTTGCGATTTCAAGGTCGAAAAACACATAGGCCCCAAAATGAAAGAAACGGCTGGCGCGCCAAAACTATGGCTTCAAACTTGATGAAAACAGTCTCTCCCATATTAACTCACGGGCTGATTGTGTTTTTTAGGCCTTCGCAAGCTATCGGAAGTGTGTGCGCAGCAGGAGAGACAAATCTATGTTTTCGCGCCTGTTTTGCCATTTCCAGGTCGAAAAACACACAGACCCCAAAAATAAAGAAACGGCTGTCCAGCCAAAACTGAGGCTTCAAACTTGATGAAAACAGTCTCTCCCATAATAACTCACGGGCTGCTTGTGTTTTTTAGGCCTTTGCAAGCTATCGGAAGTGTGTGCGCGGCAGGAGAGACAAATCCATGTTTTCGCGCCTTTTTTGCGATTTCAAGGTCGAAAAACACATAGGCCCCAAAATGAAAGAAACGGCTGGGGCGCCAAAACTATGGCTTGAAACTTAATGAAAACAGTCTCTCCCATAATAACTCAAGGGCTGCTTGTGTTTTTTAGGCCTTTGCAAGCTATCGGAAGTTGTGCGCGGCAGGAGAGACAAATCCATGTTTTCGCGCCTTTTTTGCGATTTCAAGGTCGAAAAACACATAGGCCCCAAAATGAAAGAAACGGCTGGCGCGCCAAAACTATGGCTTCAAACTTGATGAAAACAGTCTTTCCCATAATAACTCACGGGCTGCTTGTGTTTTTTAGGCCTTTGCAAGCTATCGGAAGTGTGTGCGCGGCAGGAGAGACAAATCCATGTTTTCGCGCATTTTTTGCGATTTCAAGGTCGAAAAACACATAGGCCCCAAAATGAAAGAAACGGCTGCCGCGCCAAAACTATGGCTTCAAACTTGATGAAAACAGTCTTTCCCATAATAACTCACGGGCTGCTTGTGTTTTTTAGGCCTTTGCAAGCTATCGGAAGTGTGTGCGCGGCAGGAGAGACAAATCTATGTTTTCGCGCCTTTTTTGCCATTTCCAGGTCGAAAAACACACAGAACCCAAAAATAAAGAAACGGCTGTCCAGCCAAAACTGAGGCTTCAAACTTGATGAAAACAGTCTCTCCCACAATAACTCAAGGGCCGCTTGTGTTTTTTAGGCCTTCGCAAGCTATCGGAAGTGTGTGCGCGGCAGGAGAGACAAATCCATGTTTTTGCACCTTTTTTGCGATTTCAAGGTCGAAAAACACATAGGCCCCAAAATGAAAGAAACGGCTGCCGCGCCAAAACTATGGCTTCAAACTTGATGAAAACAGTCTCTCCCATAATAACTCACGGGCTGCTTGTGTTTTTTAGGCCTTTGCAAGCTATCGGAAGTGTGTGCGCGGCAGGAGAGACAAATCCATGTTTTCGCGCATTTTTTGCGATTTCAAGGTCGAAAAACACATAGGCCCCAAAATGAAAGAAACGGCTGGCGCGCCAAAACTATGGCTTCAAACTTGATGAAAACAGTCTCTCCCATAATAACTCACGGGCTGCTTGTGTTTTTTAGGCCTTTGCAAGCTATCGGAAGTGTGTGCGCGGCAGGAGAGACAAATCCATGTTTTCGCGCCTTTTTTGCGATTTCAAGGTCGAAAAACACATAGGCCCCAAAATGAAAGAAACGGCTGGGGCGCCAAAACTATGGCTTGAAACTTGATGAAAACAGTCTCTCCCATAATAACTCAAGGGCTGCTTGTGTTTTTTAGGCCTTTGCAAGCTATCGGAAGTTGTGCGCGGCAGGAGAGACAAATCCATGTTTTCGCGCCTTTTTTGCGATTTCAAGGTCGAAAAACACATAGGCCCCAAAATGAAAGAAACGGCTGGCGCGCCAAAACTATGGCTTCAAACTTGATGAAAACAGTCTCTCCCACAATAACTCACGGGCTGATTGTGTTTTTTAGGCCTTCGCAAGCTATCGGAAGTGTGTGCGCAGCAGGAGAGACAAATCAATGTTTTCGCGACTTTTTTGCGATTTCAAGGTCGAAAAACACATAGGCCCCAAAATGAAAGAAACGGCTGGCGCGCCAAAACTATGGCTTCAAACTTGATGAAAACAGTCTCTCCCATAATAAGTCACGGGCGGCTTGCGTTTTTTAGGCCTTTGCACGCTATCGGAAGTGTGTGCGCGGCAGGAGAGACAAATCCATGTTTTCGCGCCTTTTTTGCCATTTCCAGGTCGAAAAACACAAAGGCCCCAAAATGAAAGAAACGGCTGCCGCGCCAAAACTATGGCTTCAAACTTGATGAAAACAGTCTCTCCCATAATAACTCACGGGCTGCTTGTGTTTTTTAGGCCTTTGCAAGCTATCGGAAGTGTGTGCGCGGCAGGAGAGACAAATCCATGTTTTCGCGCATTTTTTGCGATTTCAAGGTCGAAAAACACATAGGCCCCAAAATGAAAGAAACGGCTGCCGCGCCAAAACTATGGCTTCAAACTTGATGAAAACAGTCTCTCCCATAATAACTCACGGGCTGCTTGTGTTTTTTAGGCCTTTGCAAGCTATCGGAAGTGTGTGCGCAGCAGGAGAGACAAATCCATGTTTTCGCGCCTTTTTTGCGATTTCAAGGTCGAAAAACACATAGGCCCCAAAATGAAAGAAACGGCTGGGGCGCCAAAACTATGGCTTGAAACTTAATGAAAACAGTCTCTCCCATAATAACTCAAGGGCTGCTTGTGTTTTTTAGGCCTTTGCAAGCTATCGGAAGTTGTGCGCGGCAGGAGAGACAAATCCATGTTTTCGCGCCTTTTTTGCGATTTCAAGGTCGAAAAACACATAGGCCCCAAAATGAAAGAAACGGCTGGCGCGCCAAAACTATGGCTTCAAACTTGATGAAAACAGTCTTTCCCATAATAACTCACGGGCTGCTTGTGTTTTTTAGGCCTTTGCAAGCTATCGGAAGTGTGTGCGCGGCAGGAGAGACAAATCCATGTTTTCGCGCCTTTTTTGCGATTTCAAGGTCGAAAAACACATAGGCCCCAAAATGAAAGAAACGGCTGCCGCGCCAAAACTATGGCTTCAAACTTGATGAAAACAGTCTCTCCCATAATAACTCACGGGCTGCTTGTGTTTTTTAGGCCTTTGCAAGCTATCGGAAGTGTGTGCGCGGCAGGAGAGACAAATCCATGTTTTCGGGCATTTTTTGCGATTTCAAGGTCGAAAAACACATAGGCCCCAAAATGAAAGAAACGGCTGCCGCGCCAAAACTATGGCTTCAAACTTGATGAAAACAGT
This sequence comes from Argentina silus, assembly GCF_951799395.1. Lineage (NCBI taxonomy): Eukaryota > Metazoa > Chordata > Actinopteri > Argentiniformes > Argentinidae > Argentina > Argentina silus. Next base: position 614,622 of record NW_028152847.1, on the reverse strand, counting down.
CTTTCCCATAATAACTCACGGGCTGCTTGTGTTTTTTAGGCCTTTGCAAGCTATCGGAAGTGTGTGCGCGGCAGGAGAGACAAATCTATGTTTTCGCGCCTTTTTTGCCATTTCCAGGTCGAAAAACACACAGAACCCAAAAATAAAGAAACGGCTGTCCAGCCAAAACTGAGGCTTCAAACTTGATGAAAACAGTCTCTCCCACAATAACTCAAGGGCCGCTTGTGTTTTTTAGGCCTTCGCAAGCTATCGGAAGTGTGTGCGCGGCAGGAGAGACAAATCCATGTTTTTGCACCTTTTTTGCGATTTCAAGGTCGAAAAACACATAGGCCCCAAAATGAAAGAAACGGCTGCCGCGCCAAAACTATGGCTTCAAACTTGATGAAAACAGTCTCTCCCATAATAACTCACGGGCTGCTTGTGTTTTTTAGGCCTTTGCAAGCTATCGGAAGTTGTGCGCGGCAGGAGAGACAAATCCATGTTTTCGCGCCTTTTTTGCGATTTCAAGGTCGAAAAACACATAGGCCCCAAAATGAAAGAAACGGCTGGCGCGCCAAAACTATAGCTTCAAACTTGATGAAAACAGTCTTTCCCATAATAACTCACGGTCTGCTTGTGTTTTTTAGGCCTTTGCAAGCTATCGGAAGTGTGTGCGCGGCAGGAGAGACAAATCCATGTTTTCGCGCCTTTTTTGCGATTTCAAGGTCGAAAAACACATAGGCCCCAAAATGAAAGAAATGGCTGCCGCGCCAAAACTATGGCTTCAAACTTGATGAAAACAGTCTCTCCCATAATAACTCAAGGGCTGCTTGTGTTTTTTAGGCCTTTGCAAGCTATCGGAAGTTGTGCGCGGCAGGAGAGACAAATCCATGTTTTCGCGCCTTTTTTGCGATTTCAAGGTCGAAAAACACATAGGCCCCAAAATGAAAGAAACGGCTGCCGCGCCAAAACTATGGCTTCAATCTTGATGAAAACAGTCTCTCCCATAATAACTCACGGGCTGCTTGTGTTTTTTAGGCCTTTGCAAGCTATCGGAAATGTGTGCGCGGCAGGAGAGACAAATCCATGTTTTCGCGCCTTTTTTGCGATTTCAAGGTCGAAAAACACATAGGCCCCAAAATGAAAGAAACGGCTGCCGCGCCAAAACTATGGCTTCAAACTTGATGAAAACAATCTCTCCCATAATAACTCACGGGCTGCTTGTGTTTTTTAGGCCTTTGCAAGCTATCGGAAGTGTGTGCGCGGCAGGAGAGACAAATCCATGTTTTCGCGCCTTTTTTGCGATTTCAAGGTCGAAAAACACATAGGCCCCAAAATGAAAGAAACGGCTGCCGCGCCAAAACTATGGCTTCAAACTTGATGAAAACAGTCTCTCCCATAATAACTCACGGGCTGCTTGTGTTTTTTAGGCCTTTGCAAGCTATCGGAAGTGTGTGCGCGGCAGGAGAGACAAATCCATGTTTTCGCGCCTTTTTTGCGATTTCAAGGTCGAAAAACACATAGGCCCCAAAATGAAAGAAACGGCTGGCGCGCCAAAACTATGGCTTCAAACTTGATGAAAACAGTCTCTCCCATATTAACTCACGGGCTGATTGTGTTTTTTAGGCCTTCGCAAGCTATCGGAAGTGTGTGCTCAGCAGGAGAGACAAATCTATGTTTTCGCGCCTGTTTTGCCATTTCCAGGTCGAAAAACACACAGAACCCAAAAATAAAGAAACGGCTGTCCAGCCAAAACTGAGGCTTCAAACTTGATGAAAACAGTCTCTCCCACAATAACTCAAGGGCCGCTTGTGTTTTTTAGGCCTTCGCAAGCTATCGGAAGTGTGTGCGCGGCAGGAGAGACAAATCCATGTTTTCGCGCATTTTTTGCGATTTCAAGGTCGAAAAACACATAGGCCCCAAAATGAAAGAAACGGCTGGCGCGCCAAAACTATGGCTTCAAACTTGATGAAAACAGTCTTTCCCATAATAACTCACGGGCTGCTTGTGTTTTTTAGGCCTTTGCAAGCTATCGGAAGTGTGTGCGCGGCAGGAGAGACAAATCCATGTTTTGGCGCATTTTTTGCGATTTCAAGGTCGAAAAACACATAGGCCCCAAAATGAAAGAAACGGCTGCCGCGCCAAAACTATGGCTTCAAACTTGATGAAAACAGTCTCTCCCATAATAACTCACGGGCTGCTTGTGTTTTTTAGGCCTTTGCAAGCTATCGGAAGTGTGTGCGCGGCAGGAGAGACAAATCCATGTTTTCGCGCCTTTTTTGCGATTTCAAGGTCGAAAAACACATAGGCCCCAAAATGAAAGAAACTGCTGGCGCGCCAAAACTATGGCTTCAAACTTGATGAAAACAGTCTCTCCCATAATAACTCACGGGCTGCTTGTGTTTTTTAGGCCTTCGCAAGCTATCGGAAGTGTGTGCGCGGCAGGAGAGACAAATCCATGTTTTCGCGCATTTTTTGCGATTTCAAGGTCGAAAAACACATAGGCCCCAAAATGAAAGAAACGGCTGCCGCGCCAAAACTATGGCTTCAAACTTGATGAAAACAGTCTCTCCCATAATAACTCACGGGCTGCTTGTGTTTTTTAGGCCTTTGCAAGCTATCGGAAGTGTGTGCGCGGCAGGAGAGACAAATCCATGTTTTCGCGCCTTTTTTGCGATTTCAAGGTCGAAAAACACATAGGCCCCAAAATGAAAGAAACGGCTGGCGTGCCAAAACTATGGCTTCAAACTTGATGAAAACAGTCTCTCCCATATTAACTCACGGGCTGATTGTGTTTTTTAGGCCTTCGCAAGCTATCGGAAGTGTGTGCTCAGCAGGAGAGACAAATCTATGTTTTCGCGCCTGTTTTGCCATTTCCAGGTCGAAAAACACACAGAACCCAAAAATAAAGAAACGGCTGTCCAGCCAAAACTGAGGCTTCAAACTTGATGAAAACAGTCTCTCCCACAATAACTCAAGGGCCGCTTGTGTTTTTTAGGCCTTCCCAAGCTATCGGAAGTGTGTGCGCGGCAGGAGAGACAAATCCATGTTTTCGCGCCTTTTTTGCGATTTCAAGGTCGAAAAACACATAGGCCCCAAAATGAAAGAAACGGCTGCCGCGCCAAAACGATGGCTTCAAACTGGATGAAAACAGTCTCTCCCATAATAACTCACGGGCTGCTTGTGTTTTTTAGGCCTTTGCAAGCTATCGGAAGTGTGTGCGCGGCAGGAGAGACAAATCCATGTTTTCGCGCCTTTTTTGCGATTTCAAGGTCGAAAAACACATAGGCCCCAAAATGAAAGAAACGGCTGCCGCGCCAAAACTATGGCTTCAAACTTGATGAAAACAGTCTCTCCCATAATAACTCACGGGCTGCTTGTGTTTTTTAGGCCTTTGCAAGCTATCGGAAGTGTGTGCGCGGCAGGAGAGACAAATCCATGTTTTCGCGCCTTTTTTGCGATTTCAAGGTCGAAAAACACATAGGCCCCAAAATGAAAGAAACGGCTGGCGCGCCAAAACTATGGCTTCAAACTTGATGAAAACAGTCTCTCCCATAATAACTCACGGGCTGCTTGTGTTTTTTAGGCCTTTGCAAGCTATCGGAAGTGTGTGCGCGGCAGGAGAGACAAATCCATGTTTTCGCGCCTTTTTTGCGATTTCAAGGTCGAAAAACACATAGGCCCCAAAATGAAAGAAACGGCTGGCGCGCCAAAACTATGGCTTCAAACTTGATGAAAACAGTCTCTCCCATAATAACTCACGGGCTGCTTGTGTTTTTTAGGCCTTCGCAAGCTATCGGAAGTGTGTGCGCGGCAGGAGAGACAAATCCATGTTTTCACGCATTTTTTGCGATTTCAAGGTCGAAAAACACATAGGCCCCAAAATGAAAGAAACGGCTGCCGCGCCAAAACTATGGCTTCAAACTTGATGAAAACAGTCTCTCCCATAATAACTCACGGGCTGCTTGTGTTTTTTAGGCCTTTGCAAGCTATCGGAAGTGTGTGCGCGGCAGGAGAGACAAATCCATGTTTTCGCGCCTTTTTTGCGATTTCAAGGTCGAAAAACACACAGAACCCAAAAATAAAGAAACGGCTGTCCAGCCAAAACTGAGGCTTCAAACTTGATGAAAACAGTCTCTCCCACAATAACTCAAGGGCCGCTTGTGTTTTTTAGGCCTTCGCAAGCTATCGGAAGTGTGTGCGCGGCAGGAGAGACAAATCCATGTTTTCGCGCATTTTTTGCGATTTCAAGGTCGAAAAACACATAGGCCCCAAAATGAAAGAAACGGCTGCCGCGCCAAAACTATGGCTTCAATCTTGATGAAAACAGTCTCTCCCATAATAACTCACGGGCTGCTTGTGGTTATTAGGCATTTGCAAGCTCTCCGAAGTGTGTGCGCAGCAGGAGAGACAAATCCATGTTTTTATGCCTTCTTTGGCATTTTCAGGTGGAGAAAAACACAATCCCGAAAGAGAAAGAAAAGGCTGCCGCGCCAACACTGAGGCTTCAAACTTGATGAAAACAGTGTCTCCCATAATGGTGTAGGGGCTGCTTGTGGTTATTAGGCATTTGCAAGCTCTCCGAAGTGTGTGCGCAGCAGGAGAGACAAATCCATGTTTTTATGCCTTCTTTGGCATTTTCAGGTGGAGAAAAACACAATCCCGAAAGAGAAAGAAAAGGCTGCCGCGCCAACACTGAGGCTTCAAACTTCATGAAAACAGTGTCTCCCATAATGGTGTAGGGGCTGCTTGTGGTTATTAGGCATTTGCAAGCTCTCCGAAGTGTGTGCGCAGCAGGAGAGACAAATCCATGTTTTTATGCCTTCTTTGGCATTTTCAGGTGGAGAAAAACACAATCCCGAAAGAGAAAGAAAAGGCTGCCTCGCCAACACTGAGGCTTCAAACTTGATGAAAACAGTGTCTCCCATAATGGTGTAGGGTCTGCTTGTGGTTATTAGGCATTTGCAAACTCTCCGAAGTGTGTGCGCAGCAGGAGAGACAAATCCATGTTTTTATGCCTTCTTTGGCATTTTCAGGTGGAGAAAAACACAATCCCGAAAGAGAAAGAAAAGGCTGCCGCGCCAACACTGAGGCTTCAAACTTGATGAAAACAGTGTCTCCCATAATGGTGTAGGGGCTGCTTGTGGTTATTAGGCATTTGCAAGCTCTCCGAAGTGTGTGGGCGGCAGGAGAGACAAATAAATGTTTTCGCGACTTTTTTGCGATTTCAATGTCGAAAAACACATAGGCCCCAAAATGAAAGAAACGGCTGGCGCGCCAAAACTATGGCTTCAAACTTGATGAAAACAGTCTCTCCCATAATAACTCACGGGCTGCTTGTGTTTTTTAGGCCTTTGCACGCTATCGGAAGTGTGTGCGCGGCAGGAGAGACAAATCCATGTTTTCGCGCCTTTTTTGCCATTTCCAGGTCGAAAAACACAAAGGCCCCAAAAATAAAGAAACGGCTGTCCAGCCAAAACTGAGGCTTCAAACTTGATGAAAACAGTCTCTCCCACAATAACTCAAGGGCTGCTTGTGTTTTTTAGGTCTTCGCAAGATATCGGAAGTGTGTGCGCGGCAGGAGAGACAAATCCATGTTTTCGCGCCTTTTTTGCGATTTCAAGGTCGAAAAACACATAGGCCCCAAAATGAAAGAAACGGCTGCCGCGCCAAAACTATGGCTTCAAACTTGATGAAAACAGTCTCTCCCATAATAACTCACGGGCTGCTTGTGTTCTTTAGGCCTTTGCAAGCTATCGGAAGTGTGTGCGCGGCAGGAGAGACAAATCCATGTTTTCGCGCCTTTTTTGCGATTTCAAGGTCGAAAAACACATAGGCCCCAAAATGAAAGAAACGGCTGCCGCGCCAAAACTATGGCTTCAAACTTGATGAAAACAGTCTCTCCCATAATAACTCACGGGCTGCTTGTGTTTTTTAGGCCTTTGCACGCTATCGGAAGTGTGTGCGCGGCAGGAGAGACAAATCCATGTTTTCGCGCCTTTTTTGCGATTTCAAGGTCGAAAAACACATAGGCCCCAAAATGAAAGAAACGGCTGCCGCGCCAAAACTATGGCTTCAAACTTGATGAAAACAGTCTCTCCCATATTAACTCACGGGCTGATTGTGTTTTTTAGGCCTTCGCAAGCTATCGGAAGTGTGTGCGCAGCAGGAGAGACAAATCTATGTTTTCGCGCCTTTTTTGCCATTTCCAGGTCGAAAAACACACAGAACCCAAAAATAAAGAAACGGCTGTCCAGCCAAAACTGAGGCTTCAAACTTGATGAAAACAGTCTCTCCCACAATAACTCAAGGGCCGCTTGTGTTTTTTAGGCCTTCGCAAGCTATCGGAAGTGTGTGCGCGGCAGGAGAGACAAATCCATGTTTTCGCGCATTTTTTGCGATTTCAAGGTCGAAAAACACATAGGCCCCAAAATGAAAGAAACGGCTGGGGCGCCAAAACTATGGCTTGAAACTTGATGAAAACAGTCTCTCCCATAATAACTCAAGGGCTGCTTGTGTTTTTTAGGCCTTTGCAAGCTATCGGAAGTTGTGCGCGGCAGGAGAGACAAATCCATGTTTTCACGCCTTTTTTGCGATTTCAAGGTCGAAAAACACATAGGCCCCAAAATGAAAGAAACGGCTGCCGCGCCAAAACTATGGCTTCAAACTTGATGAAAACAGTCTCTCCCATAATAACTCACGGGCTGCTTGTGTTTTTTAGGCCTTCTCAAGCTATCGGAAGTGTGTGCGCGGCAGGAGAGACAAATCCATGTTTTCACGCATTTTTTGCGATTTCAAGGTCGAAAAACACATAGGCCCCAAAATGAAAGAAACGGCTGCCGCGCCAAAACTATGGCTTCAAACTTGATGAAAACAGTCTCTCCCATAATAACTCACGGGCTGCTTGTGTTTTTTAGGCCTTTGCAAGCTATCGGAAGTGTGTGCGCGGCAGGAGAGACAAATCCATGTTTTCGCGCCTTTTTTGCGATTTCAAGGTCGAAAAACACACAGAACCCAAAAATAAAGAAACGGCTGTCCAGCCAAAACTGAGGCTTCAAACTTGATGAAAACAGTCTCTCCCACAATAACTCAAGGGCCGCTTGTGTTTTTTAGGCCTTCGCAAGCTATCGGAAGTGTGTGCGCGGCAGGAGAGACAAATCCATGTTTTCGCGCATTTTTTGCGATTTCAAGGTCGAAAAACACATAGGCCCCAAAATGAAAGAAACGGCTGCCGCGCCAAAACTATGGCTTCAATCTTGATGAAAACAGTCTCTCCCATAATAACTCACGGGCTGCTTGTGGTTATTAGGCATTTGCAAGCGCTCCGAAGTGTGTGCGCAGCAGGAGAGACAAATCCATGTTTTTATGCCTTCTTTGGCATTTTCAGGTGGAGAAAAACACAATCCCGAAAGAGAAAGAAAAGGCTGCCGCGCCAACACTGAGGCTTCAAACTTGATGAAAACAGTGTCTCCCATAATGGTGTAGGGGCTGCTTGTGGTTATTAGGCATTTGCAAGCTCTCCGAAGTGTGTGCGCAGCAGGAAAAACAAATCCATGTTTTTATGCCTTCTTTGGCATTTTCAGGTGGAGAAAAACACAATCCCGAAAGAGAAAGAAAATGCTGCCGCGCCAACACTGAGGCTTCAAACTTGATGAAAACAGTGTCTCCCATAATGGTGTAAGGGCTGCTTGTGGTTATTAGGCATTTGCAAGCTCTCCGAAGTGTGTGCGCAGCAGGAAAGACAAATCCATGTTTTTATGCCTTCTTTGGAATTTTCAGGTGGAGAAAAACACAATCCCGAAAGAGAAAGAAAAGGCTGCCGCGCCAACACTGAGGCTTCAAACTTCATGAAAACAGTGTCTCCCATAATGGTGTAGGGGCTGCTTGTGGTTATTAGGCATTTGCAAGCTCTCCGAAGTGTGTGCGCAGCAGGAGAGACAAATCCATGTTTTTATGCCTTCTTTGGCATTTTCAGGTGGAGAAAAACACAATCCCGAAAGAGAAAGAAAAGGCTGCCGCGCCAACACTGAGGCTTCAAACTTGATGAAAACAGTGTCTCCCATAATGGTGTAGGGGCTGCTTGTGGTTATTAGGCATTTGCAAGCTCTCCGAAGTGTGTGGGCGGCAGGAGAGACAAATAAATGTTTTCGCGACTTTTTTGCGATTTCAATGTCGAAAAACACATAGGCCCCAAAATGAAAGAAACGGCTGGCGCGCCAAAACTATGGCTTCAAACTTGATGAAAACAGTCTCTCCCATAATAACTCACGGGCTGCTTGTGTTTTTTAGGCCTTTGCACGCTATCGGAAGTGTGTGCGCGGCAGGAGAGACAAATCCATGTTTTCGCGCCTTTTTTGCCATTTCCAGGTCGAAAAACACAAAGGCCCCAAAAATAAAGAAACGGCTGTCCAGCCAAAACTGAGGCTTCAAACTTGATGAAAACAGTCTCTCCCACAATAACTCAAGGGCTGCTTGTGTTTTTTAGGTCTTCGCAAGATATCGGAAGTGTGTGCGCGGCAGGAGAGACAAATCCATGTTTTCGCGCCTTTTTTGCGATTTCAAGGTCGAAAAACACATAGGCCCCAAAATGAAAGAAACGGCTGCCGCGCCAAAACTATGGCTTGAAACTTGATGAAAACAGTCTCTCCCATAATAACTCAAGGGCTGCTTGTGTTTTTTAGGCCTTTGCAAGCTATCGGAAGTTGTGCGCGGCAGGAGAGACAAATCCATGTTTTCACGCCTTTTTTGCGATTTCAAGGTCGAAAAACACATAGGCCCCAAAATGAAAGAAACGGCTGCCGCGCCAAAACTATGGCTTCAAACTTGATGAAAACAGTCTCTCCCATAATAACTCACGGGCTGCTTGTGTTTTTTAGGCCTTTGCAAGCTATCGGAAGTGTGTGCGCGGCAGGAGAGACAAATCCATGTTTTCGCGCATTTTTTGCGATTTCAAGGTCGAAAAACACATAGGCCCCAAAATGAAAGAAACGGCTGGGGCGCCAAAACTATGGCTTGAAACTTGATGAAAACAGTCTCTCCCATAATAACTCAAGGGCTGCTTGTGTTTTTTAGGCCTTTGCAAGCTATCGGAAGTTGTGCGCGGCAGGAGAGACAAATCCATGTTTTCACGCCTTTTTTGCGATTTCAAGGTCGAAAAACACATAGGCCCCAAAATGAAAGAAACGGCTGGCGCGCCAAAACTATGGCTTCAAACTTGATGAAAACAGTCTCTCCCATAATAACTCACGGGCTGCTTGTGTTTTTTAGGCCTTCTCAAGCTATCGGAAGTGTGTGCGCGGCAGGAGAGACAAATCCATGTTTTCACGCATTTTTTGCGATTTCAAGGTCGAAAAACACATAGGCCCCAAAATGAAAGAAACGGCTGCCGCGCCAAAACTATGGCTTCAAACTTGATGAAAACAGTCTCTCCCATAATAACTCACGGGCTGCTTGTGTTTTTTAGGCCTTTGCAAGCTATCGGAAGTGTGTGCGCGGCAGGAGAGACAAATCCATGTTTTCGCGCCTTTTTTGCGATTTCAAGGTCGAAAAACACACAGAACCCAAAAATAAAGAAACGGCTGTCCAGCCAAAACTGAGGCTTCAAACTTGATGAAAACAGTCTCTCCCACAATAACTCAAGGGCCGCTTGTGTTTTTTAGGCCTTCGCAAGCTATCGGAAGTGTGTGCGCGGCAGGAGAGACAAATCCATGTTTTCGCGCATTTTTTGCGATTTCAAGGTCGAAAAACACATAGGCCCCAAAATGAAAGAAACGGCTGCCGCGCCAAAACTATGGCTTCAATCTTGATGAAAACAGTCTCTCCCATAATAACTCACGGGCTGCTTGTGGTTATTAGGCATTTGCAAGCGCTCCGAAGTGTGTGCGCAGCAGGAGAGACAAATCCATGTTTTTATGCCTTCTTTGGCATTTTCAGGTGGAGAAAAACACAATCCCGAAAGAGAAAGAAAAGGCTGCCGCGCCAACACTGAGGCTTCAAACTTGATGAAAACAGTGTCTCCCATAATGGTGTAGGGGCTGCTTGTGGTTATTAGGCATTTGCAAGCTCTCCGAAGTGTGTGCGCAGCAGGAAAAACAAATCCATGTTTTTATGCCTTCTTTGGCATTTTCAGGTGGAGAAAAACACAATCCCGAAAGAGAAAGAAAATGCTGCCGCGCCAACACTGAGGCTTCAAACTTGATGAAAACAGTGTCTCCCATAATGGTGTAAGGGCTGCTTGTGGTTATTAGGCATTTGCAAGCTCTCCGAAGTGTGTGCGCAGCAGGAAAGACAAATCCATGTTTTTATGCCTTCTTTGGAATTTTCAGGTGGAGAAAAACACAATCCCGAAAGAGAAAGAAAAGGCTGCCGCGCCAACACTGAGGCTTCAAACTTGATGAAAACAGTGTCTCCCATAATGGTGTAGGGGCTGCTTGTGGTTATTAGGCATTTGCAAGCTCTCCGAAGTGTGTGCGCAGCAGGAGAGACAAATCCATGTTTTTATGCCTTCTTTGGCATTTTCAGGTGGAGAAAAACACAATCCCGAAAGAGAAAGAAAAGGCTGCCGCGCCAACACTGAGGCTTCAAACTTCATGAAAACAGTGTCTCCCATAATGGTGTAGGGGCTGCTTGTGGTTATTAGGCATTTGCAAGCTCTCCGAAGTGTGTGCGCAGCAGGAGAGACAAATCCATGTTTTTATGCCTTCTTTGGCATTTTCAGGTGGAGAAAAACACAATCCCGAAAGAGAAAGAAAAGGCTGCCGCGCCAACACTGAGGCTTCAAACTTGATGAAAACAGTGTCTCCCATAATGGTGTAGGGGCTGCTTGTGGTTATTAGGCATTTGCAAGCTCTCCGAAGTGTGTGGGCGGCAGGAGAGACAAATAAATGTTTTCGCGACTTTTTTGCGATTTCAATGTCGAAAAACACATAGGCCCCAAAATGAAAGAAACGGCTGGCGCGCCAAAACTATGGCTTCAAACTTGATGAAAACAGTCTCTCCCATAATAACTCACGGGCTGCTTGTGTTTTTTAGGCCTTTGCACGCTATCGGAAGTGTGTGCGCGGCAGGAGAGACAAATCCATGTTTTCGCGCCTTTTTTGCCATTTCCAGGTCGAAAAACACAAAGGCCCCAAAAATAAAGAAACGGCTGTCCAGCCAAAACTGAGGCTTCAAACTTGATGAAAACAGTCTCTCCCACAATAACTCAAGGGCTGCTTGTGTTTTTTAGGTCTTCGCAAGATATCGGAAGTGTGTGCGCGGCAGGAGAGACAAATCCATGTTTTCGCGCCTTTTTTGCGATTTCAAGGTCGAAAAACACATAGGCCCCAAAATGAAAGAAACGGCTGCCGCGCCAAAACTATGGCTTGAAACTTGATGAAAACAGTCTCTCCCATAATAACTCAAGGGCTGCTTGTGTTTTTTAGGCCTTTGCAAGCTATCGGAAGTTGTGCGCGGCAGGAGAGACAAATCCATGTTTTCACGCCTTTTTTGCGATTTCAAGGTCGAAAAACACATAGGCCCCAAAATGAAAGAAACGGCTGCCGCGCCAAAACTATGGCTTCAAACTTGATGAAAACAGTCTCTCCCATAATAACTCACGGGCTGCTTGTGTTTTTTAGGCCTTTGCAAGCTATCGGAAGTGTGTGCGCGGCAGGAGAGACAAATCCATGTTTTCGCGCCTTTTTTGCGATTTCAAGGTCGAAAAACACATAGGCCCCAAAATGAAAGAAACGGCTGGCGCGCCAAAACTATGGCTTCAAACTTGATGAAAACAGTCTCTCCCATAATAACTCACGGGCTGCTTGTGTTTTTTAGGCCTTCTCAAGCTATCGGAAGTGTGTGCGCGGCAGGAGAGACAAATCCATGTTTTCACGCATTTTTTGCGATTTCAAGGTCGAAAAACACATAGGCCCCAAAATGAAAGAAACGGCTGCCGCGCCAAAACTATGGCTTCAAACTTGATGAAAACAGTCTCTCCCATAATAACTCACGGGCTGCTTGTGTTTTTTAGGCCTTTGCAAGCTATCGGAAGTGTGTGCGCGGCAGGAGAGACAAATCCATGTTTTCGCGCCTTTTTTGCGATTTCAAGGTCGAAAAACACACAGAACCCAAAAATAAAGAAACGGCTGTCCAGCCAAAACTGAGGCTTCAAACTTGATGAAAACAGTCTCTCCCACAATAACTCAAGGGCCGCTTGTGTTTTTTAGGCCTTCGCAAGCTATCGGAAGTGTGTGCGCGGCAGGAGAGACAAATCCATGTTTTCGCGCATTTTTTGCGATTTCAAGGTCGAAAAACACATAGGCCCCAAAATGAAAGAAACGGCTGCCGCGCCAAAACTATGGCTTCAATCTTGATGAAAACAGTCTCTCCCATAATAACTCACGGGCTGCTTGTGGTTATTAGGCATTTGCAAGCGCTCCGAAGTGTGTGCGCAGCAGGAGAGACAAATCCATGTTTTTATGCCTTCTTTGGCATTTTCAGGTGGAGAAAAACACAATCCCGAAAGAGAAAGAAAAGGCTGCCGCGCCAACACTGAGGCTTCAAACTTGATGAAAACAGTGTCTCCCATAATGGTGTAGGGGCTGCTTGTGGTTATTAGGCATTTGCAAGCTCTCCGAAGTGTGTGCGCAGCAGGAAAAACAAATCCATGTTTTTATGCCTTCTTTGGCATTTTCAGGTGGAGAAAAACACAATCCCGAAAGAGAAAGAAAATGCTGCCGCGCCAACACTGAGGCTTCAAACTTGATGAAAACAGTGTCTCCCATAATGGTGTAAGGGCTGCTTGTGGTTATTAGGCATTTGCAAGCTCTCCGAAGTGTGTGCGCAGCAGGAAAGACAAATCCATGTTTTTATGCCTTCTTTGGAATTTTCAGGTGGAGAAAAACACAATCCCGAAAGAGAAAGAAAAGGCTGCCGCGCCAACACTGAGGCTTCAAACTTGATGAAAACAGTGTCTCCCATAATGGTGTAGGGGCTGCTTGTGGTTATTAGGCATTTGCAAGCTCTCCGAAGTGTGTGCGCAGCAGGAGAGACAAATCCATGTTTTTATGCCTTCTTTGGCATTTTCAGGTGGAGAAAAACACAATCCCGAAAGAGAAAGAAAAGGCTGCCGCGCCAACACTGAGGCTTCAAACTTCATGAAAACAGTGTCTCCCATAATGGTGTAGGGGCTGCTTGTGGTTATTAGGCATTTGCAAGCTCTCCGAAGTGTGTGCGCAGCAGGAGAGACAAATCCATGTTTTTATGCCTTCTTTGGCATTTTCAGGTGGAGAAAAACACAATCCCGAAAGAGAAAGAAAAGGCTGCCGCGCCAACACTGAGGCTTCAAACTTGATGAAAACAGTGTCTCCCATAATGGTGTAGGGGCTGCTTGTGGTTATTAGGCATTTGCAAGCTCTCCGAAGTGTGTGGGCGGCAGGAGAGACAAATAAATGTTTTCGCGACTTTTTTGCGATTTCAATGTCGAAAAACACATAGGCCCCAAAATGAAAGAAACGGCTGGCGCGCCAAAACTATGGCTTCAAACTTGATGAAAACAGTCTCTCCCATAATAACTCACGGGCTGCTTGTGTTTTTTAGGCCTTTGCACGCTATCGGAAGTGTGTGCGCGGCAGGAGAGACAAATCCATGTTTTCGCGCCTTTTTTGCCATTTCCAGGTCGAAAAACACAAAGGCCCCAAAAATAAAGAAACGGCTGTCCAGCCAAAACTGAGGCTTCAAACTTGATGAAAACAGTCTCTCCCACAATAACTCAAGGGCTGCTTGTGTTTTTTAGGTCTTCGCAAGATATCGGAAGTGTGTGCGCGGCAGGAGAGACAAATCCATGTTTTCGCGCCTTTTTTGCGATTTCAAGGTCGAAAAACACATAGGCCCCAAAATGAAAGAAACGGCTGCCGCGCCAAAACTATGGCTTCAAACTTGATGAAAACAGTCTCTCCCATAATAACTCACGGGCTGCTTGTGTTCTTTAGGCCTTTGCAAGCTATCGGAAGTGTGTGCGCGGCAGGAGAGACAAATCCATGTTTTCGCGCCTTTTTTGCGATTTCAAGGTCGAAAAACACATAGGCCCCAAAATGAAAGAAACGGCTGCCGCGCCAAAACTATGGCTTCAAACTTGATGAAAACAGTCTCTCCCATAATAACTCACGGGCTGCTTGTGTTTTTTAGGCCTTTGCACGCTATCGGAAGTGTGTGCGCGGCAGGAGAGACAAATCCATGTTTTCGCGCATTTTTTGCGATTTCAAGGTCGAAAAACACATAGGCCCCAAAATGAAAGAAACGGCTGCCGCGCCAAAACTATGGCTTCAATCTTGATGAAAACAGTCTCTCCCATAATAACTCACGGGCTGCTTGTGGTTATTAGGCATTTGCAAGCGCTCCGAAGTGTGTGCGCAGCAGGAGAGACAAATCCATGTTTTTATGCCTTCTTTGGCATTTTCAGGTGGAGAAAAACACAATCCCGAAAGAGAAAGAAAAGGCTGCCGCGCCAACACTGAGGCTTCAAACTTGATGAAAACAGTGTCTCCCATAATGGTGTAGGGGCTGCTTGTGGTTATTAGGCATTTGCAAGCTCTCCGAAGTGTGTGCGCAGCAGGAAAAACAAATCCATGTTTTTATGCCTTCTTTGGCATTTTCAGGTGGAGA